>NW_006239145.1:995840-1033202 GCF_000226075.1 Solanum tuberosum | reverse complement strand
CCTCCCCCCTTATTGCTGATGTTGGGCTCTTTTCCCCCCCCCCCCCCCCCCATGCCCAGGGATGGACATATGGAGTGTGTCAATTTAATATGGGGGTGAACATCGCGTAACAAGAATTAGGATGGGTCCTGCTTTGATACCATGTTATGGACCTTGGACCTACTCAACCCCAAAAGCTAGCCCAAGAACCCCTTATAATTTTCCTTTTTTTTTTGTATGAGCTATTGTTCTTAGTTTACTTTTGCTGAACAATCTTATTACCTTCATTAGTTTCATATTTGCTGATAATGACCATGGATGTGTGGTTGCTAAGGATCATACATGTGCATTTATGATGCAACTAGTGTTTTTTGCTTCTTTTCCAGACCGATGTGAACTCTGAAACTATAGCAAGGTGTTTTAAAGCTTGTACTATTTGGAAATACTTGAGGCTTTCAGTGTGAGGAGATGGACGGATTTTTTTGGACACAGTTTTTTTCTATGTTTTTCCTTGATGTTTAGGAGATGTCTGAAACCATTACTTCTAGTCAAATTTCAGTCTCCTTTTGTACTTCTTTCCTTTCTTCTGTTCTTTCTCTGGAAACTTGGTGGAAAGCAAAATAATGCTCTCAAAAGCACTTACAATACTTGTTTAGAGGATCATAGGTATGTGTTTTGTTCAGGGCATGATCCCCTGACAATCTCGCTTGAATGTAAGGTACTGTTCAAGCTAACAGATCTTTGGAGAGGTGATTATGTACACGTCTGGCTTAGAACTTTCAGTCCATAAAGATATTCTTGAGTAATGATGATAATGCTGGTTTTCCGTCTTTTGACCTTGTCATCCAGGATCAATTTATTCTAGGAAATCTGACCAGAATGCTGTGTTTGTCTACTTATACCTCATTTTTTGGCCTTCGTTGTTTCTAGATTGAGGATAAATCTCCGGTGTTTCATGTTGCAGATATCCTGTCATACCTACCCTATTAACCAGAATATTATGGTGGAGGATATGTCTGGATGAAGCTCAAATGGTGGAGAATAATGCTGCTGCTGCAACTGAAATGGCCCTAAGACTACATGGAGTTCATCGATGGTGCATTACAGGGACTCCCATACAAAGGAAACTTGATGATTTGTTTGGTCTCTTGAGATTCCTCAATGCAAGTCCCTTTTATACTTTAAGGTGGTGGACCGATGTTATACGCGATCCTTATGAGGTCTGTGCCCTGGCCTTTCTTTAACAATCATTGAATATACTATTTACTGCAATTGATGCTTATAAGTTCACTTATCTCATCTTTTTGTCCTCTTTTCCACTTTCTCACTCCCTCTCAGAAATCTCTCTTTTCTTTTCCAGAGGGGAGATTCCAGAGCGATGACTTTCACGCATGATTTCTTTAAGCACCTGATGTGGAGGTCATCAAAGGTGCATGTTGCTGATGAACTGCAGCTTCCACCTCAAGAAGAATGTGTTTCTTGGCTTTCTCTTTCACCAATTGAAGAGCACTTTTATCAAAGGCAGCACGATACGTGTGTGAATGATGCTCGTGAACTTACTGGAAGTTTAAAAAATGACATATACAAGAGAAAAATACCTGGTAGTTAGATATCTTCTTTTCATTCATAATACTACTGAAAATAATGGATTCTGAGATTTACTTCAATTGCAGGTTCCCAATTGGAAGATGCCGCAAGTGATGTTGTTATCACCAATATAGAGGCTGCCAAGCTCTTTAACTCACTTCTAAAACTACGCCAAGCCTGTTGCCACCCTCAGGTTGGGAGCTCTGGGTTGCGATCGCTACAACAGTCTCCCATGACTATGGAGGAGATCCTGTCGGTAAGTTGTTAGTCAGGGTCAGAAAACTGTTCTTTCTTAAAATATGTTTCCAGACAAACGTTTGTATAAAAGGTACTTTTGTAGGTTCTGGTAAGCAAGACTAAGGTAGAAGGAGAGGAAGCCCTCCGGAGATTGGTTGTTGCTTTGAACGCACTGGCGGGTATTGCTATAATTAATCAAAATTATACCCAAGCCGTATCATTGTACCAAGAAGCACTGGCTTTAGCAGAAGACCATTTCGAAGATTTCCGATTGGATCCTTTGTTAAACATTCATATTACACATAATCTTTCTGAGGTACTCCCACTCAGCTCTGATAGTTCGCAAAAGCTTGAATGTGCATGTGGAAGCACAAGAGGTGAAGTATCCAACATAGAAGATGCTGAAGAAAGTGATAAAGGTGCTCTATTCAGGGAAGACAAAGTTAAGGAAGAAAGCTTGTTATTGACTAACTCTGACGGTCCATCCAACTTAATGTCAAATTCACTGGAAAACGATTCTGTTGACGAAAATTCTGTCAACAGGTTAAACTTTTTGTCCAAATGTACAATGACAATAGCATGTAAAAAGTTGAAGGAAAAATTCCTATCTGTTTTTAATTTGAAGCTGGCAGGGGCCCAACAAGAGTTCAAAAAGTCATATGATCAGGTAATATTCAGGATAGGCCTTCATCGATGTGGAAAACCTTTGGCTATACTTATTGCTTTGAACAGACCTGACTTTTTGCACAGAAGATATCTGTAATTGTTTGAGGATGCTGTTTGTTCTTGAGTGCTTCTGTCAGAAAACTGACCTCTTAGATGACGGAGAGTATCTAACTAAGAAATATAACTGCCAAGAGAAGGTCCTGGGAAAGCTCTTGGCTCTCACAGATATTCGGCCTGCAAAGTCTCCAAGGGAAAAAAGAAACTATCTTCCAGCCAACAGCTGAAAAAGAAAATATCTATTACCACCAACAGCTTAAACTTTTACTTAAGAAGGAGTTTTGAAGATAATTTGAATAGACCAAGCAATATGACAACTTTTTTGAGAAATATAGACTAATAATTGCACATAAGATGTTTAATTTTTCATATTCAGGAGTATCCTCAAAAACTGTGCAGCATCAATAGACCAAAAGCATCTAAATTTGGTGTGAGTAGTGGTGTCGTAAGACTAATTAGTTCATGTGTTATTAGAAGACAGTTCTGACTTTATCTACAGTCATGATGAGCTACTAAACTTGAGGTGCTTGGAATTTCTTGAGTTATGAGTTAGACCCCTCAATTGTTTCCTATTTCTTTTTGTACTTGGTCTCTGTCTCTATACAAGCTTTCCAAGTTCCTCTTACATTTTCTTTTATCTTATATTTGAAGGTATGTAATGCATTCAGTGATAGAAAGAACCAGTATACTGCTTGGTGGCTGGAAGCTTTGCATCATATTGAGCAAAACAAGGACTCCTCAAATGAATTGATCAGGAAAATAGGAGAAGCTGTTTCTGGGACTCTGAACACCTCTAGGGCATCCAAAGTTGCTTCCTGGTTAGTAATGGATTTATTCTTTACTCTAGGGTCTTTTCTTGTCCATCAAAATTATTTGCTATCATTTGGAAACTGTTTGGTGGCAATTGCTGTGAAGGACTCTATTGTTGTTTTGTATGTAAATTTGGTACCAAGTTTCTTTTAAATTAGTTTGTTCTTTTCCTGGAATCATCTTCTCTAGTACTGTCTTATTTGACCGAATGGTTGGGTTCAAACATAAATTGTTTTGTCGAATCAGTAGCTAAAGTTTTGTTTTCTAAAACATCTGACACTAATATGCTGTAAATGCTGAACAAATGTAGCCATTGCGTATCTTGTTTCCAATTTGTGTCAGATCCCTGGGGTGAAGTGCTATTTGTGAAAGGTAAGTCTGAAAAAACAATTATAAAACCAACAATATTATATGGTACTGAATGCTGGGCCGCTAAAGTCCAACATATCCATAAGTTAAGTGTTTTAGAGATGCGGATGCTAAGATGCATTTGTGGTCATACAAAGATTAGATAAGATAAATAATGACCAGGCCAGAAGTGTAAGTAGCACACATTGAGAATAAAATAAGAGAAGGTTGCTTGAGATGGTTTGGTCATGCCTTGCATCGATCTACAAATGCACCGGTCCATAGGTGGAATCTATGGTGAGTTTGAGTGCTGAAAGGTGACGAGATAGTTGTAAAATCACATGGAAGGAAGTTGTATTGAAAGACCTACAATTTCATTGAATTAATTTAGACTTGGTTAAAGATAGGACACTAATGGAAGAATAGATCCATTTAAGTGATACCTACTAGTTGGGAATATGTTTTAGTCTAGTAAATATGCTGAATTTGAACCTATTGCTTTTCTAGAGGTAATTTTGAACTTAACGTAGATTTATATGGCAATAAGAATATAGAGGACTTTGGAATGGAGTGGATTACATATGGTAAAGCAATGGAGGGATCCAGCAGGTGGGGTGGCCTTGGAAACAGATTTGGAAGACCAGAATCCCTTTCAAAGTAACATGCTTTGCCTTGCTGGTAGCTAATAAAGCATGTCTTACCCATGAGAAACTGCAAAGATGGGGCTGGCAAATGAGCTCAAGGTGCTTTCTATGCAATAGAGCCCAGGAAGACAGTAGTCGTCTGTGTTTGCACTGCAGAGCCACTGATCAACTGTGACAATTGTTCTGACCTTGGAGAAAGTGAATTGGGTGATGCCAATGCGTACTTTGGATTTACTAAGGTTCTGGAACAGTGAGGGGAGGAATGTAAATAACAAGAAATGGTGGAGGGCTATTCCAGCTTGCATCTGGTGGACTGTTTGGAAAGAAAGAAATGCTAGGTGTTTGTATGACAAACACAGTTCTTTACAGAAGATTAAGCTTCAATGTATTGTCTTTCCATTTCTGGTGTAAAGAATTTTTTATAGTAGAATCAGTGTCTTTATTACAATTTTGGAGTCCTTGTAGGTAGGAAAGGATAGTAGGACTCATTGATCTCTTCTATTAAGTTGGATGCCAACACAGAGTTTTAAGTTGATGAATATACTGTTAACTTTCTCAGAAAAAATATAGAGGATTTCTGATATTATTATTATTGTTACTATTATTTTTATATGTTTAACTTATTTTCACTTTTATATAATTTGGTATGATGATGACGTAAATTGAGCTTAAATAAGAAACATGGTCGATGAGGATTCATATAGCCGACCCCAACTTGTTTAGGATTGAGGCGTAATAATGGTTATTGTCAGACCAAAAAAGGAAAGACTTTGAAGGTTGAGCACTGCACCCTTGTACAACATGTATAAAGTTTGGTTATGTAAACTATCCTCCATGCTCTTAAAACCAAATGCTTAGTTAACCGTTTTTGCTGGATAAAGCTGTCCCCAGTATCTAATACTGAACAGTTTTTGGATTTCATTAGTACTCTAAATTTAGAAGGAACAGATGTATAGGGGCCTACAATTCTCTTTTGTATTTTTGCCTACTTGTAATTATGCCCCTGTAATTATGCATCTACTTGATGCTTTCTAATGAAACAACTTACTTCATAAAAAAAAAAAACATGTATAAAGTTTGGTAGTGACAGAAGCACTATATAAGCTGCACTTTTGTGTTGTGAAATCGCAAGTGCAACAGATCTTTTGTGGTCTTGTGGCTTAATGTATGGTGTCAAAGTAGGTAACAGTTCAGGCATTCTCTTTTGAGCACGTAACATATGAGCCACTTGTAAAGTGAGCACTGGACATGGCTTCATCTTGTGATCTAGTTGCAACAGGAGTTGTCATTGTTTGAGGAAGGGCTTGTAAACATAATGCAGTTGTACGGTTGGGTGTAGGACCATCAAGGCCAGTCATAAGTTGCACTGGTGGGTCTCCAACCTAGCTAGTCAACTCAGACTACAGGGCCAGCATGTAAAGATATGGTTCTGCTCCAGTCTCCATGATTTTCTTTTGGAGGTGAGAAATCAAGCAGCTGCAGTAGCACTACATCTAGGAATTGTAGAATGATCCCTTTGCTTTTTCAGTTTTCCATAAGCTCAAAAGTAAGGGGGGAGGGAGAGAAACCCAAAATAGTCTCCAAAGTTTGGGATTTCACCCAAAATGGTCCATAATGTATAAGGGTGAAGCACTAACTATCCTCAAGTTTCCAGAAATGGTATACTGTAAAATAGTCTCTTTATCTTTTTCATCAACATCCGTAGCCTGTTTAGCCAAGTGGTCCTGAATACCTTGTCCCTTGCACCATAACTAAATAGAGGAAGCTAATTTTGGTTCATTTAGCTCCTTAAAAAACACAAGAGATTAAAGTTATATGATTCAAGGAGATTGTAATATGTCTAGATTGTAGGCCGACTTAAAAAATAAAGAACTTCCTTTTATTTGCTTATACTCTTTGTTGAGAATATAATTAAATAAAAGTGTGCTCCCTCTAACAACTTAAGCTTTTAAATGAGATGGTCACACACTTCAACATGGTATCAGAGCAGGCAGAGGTCCTAAGATCGAATCTCACCGCCACCCATATCAAAAAGTATTTCCACGTGCTTGGCCCATGAAAAAAGAATTAGGCTGGCACGTGGTGGGGCGTGTTGAGAATATAATTAAATAATAAAAGTGTGCTCCCTCTAATAGCAGCTTTTAGATGAGATGATCATACACTTCAACACTCTTGAAGAAAGAAAAAATTCCACTTCGTATAAATAGTTGAATTGATTTATTAAAAGCTCAATACCAAACACTGGAACTTTTGGTACCATCTTGGTGCATCATCATGAAATAAATTTTTATTATAAAAACCATCCTACTATAATGTATGTATTTTTAAATCTACTATTAAAATGCTCAAGCTTCTAACACGTATTTTCTATAAAGAATGAGTAGTTTATAGCCTTTTGAGTATGTAGTGGGTCTTGTCCGTTTTTCTGTTCAAAGACGATGTTGATCATACAATGGACATATATAATGTCCGTGACTTCATAACACTGCTATTTACTCCTTTCTAGAGTTGTCTTGCGGTGGATCATATGAACACAACACGCTAGGTTTCTACCGTGGACAAGCATATGCTATAAGATGGTCCTGATTCTCCCTCCCCTTCTCGTTCATTTTCTCAGTGCTTCTCTGCTCTTCTTTTAGTCGATCCTTGGTTCTTTCTTTGGGGAGAGGAACCTGTTAGTGGATCTGACAGAAATAATTAGCTTGCCTCTTTATTAAAAAAAAATCATAAAGAAATCAGCCTTCCTTTGTTCCTTTCAGTATTCCCTGTTT
Source organism: Solanum tuberosum (assembly GCF_000226075.1). Lineage (NCBI taxonomy): Eukaryota > Viridiplantae > Streptophyta > Magnoliopsida > Solanales > Solanaceae > Solanum > Solanum tuberosum. The sequence goes on along the minus strand of NW_006239145.1, from coordinate 1,026,103 downwards.
ATAAGTGTGTCCTTCCAATTTTATCTCAGAAGGTGGAACTAGCAATCTATTTGTCCCAATCATTTTGCTAATAGTGTACTTTCTTACATTGTTTTCACTACAGTTTCCATAGCATTACTGCTTTGAAGATCTATATTCAGAGTGGTTTAGATTCACTGGAAAGATCGAGGGAATCTTTACTTGTTAAGCTTTTGGAAATTGACCAGACAATGGGCAATCCTAGGAAGGAGGATATTGCTCGTGTTAGATACTGTCCAAAGTGCTATGCTGATTCTGAAGGGGTATTATGTGTTCACTGTGAACTAAATGACTTGTTCCAGGTCTGATTTTCTAGTTTCTTCTTTCTTTGTTGATTATTGAAGTTATGCCATTAGGTATCTAAATATTGTGATGCGTACTATATTCTGAGATTTTCCTCCCATTACCTCTCTTGGGGTTAATGTGGTGTAGTGATGTTGTACTTTCTCCAGGTTTATGAAGCCAGACTTTTTCGTCTTAACAAAGGGAAGAGTGGGGAGGTGATTACATCTGCTGAGGAGGCTGTAGATCTGCAGAAGAAGAAGTCTCAACTGAATCGTTTTTATACAACTTTAGCCCGAACAGACAGGAATTCAGGTTCAGCTACCATCGAATATGAAGATTTTGGAAAGAAGAGGGACTTAGAAAACATTGTGGTGCGTAATGATTGTATCTCTGCTTGTTCCTAAAATATATGATTGTTTTCACTTCAGCTAAAGCAGCAGCAGCCTTTGTGCTTTTCACTGTGTCAGTCTAGTTCTTAGACTGCCAAAGACTGGAAGAAGTATGAAGTTCTTTTCAATTTTATCAAATTCTGGTGTTCATACTTCATAGTAGTATAGGATTTCTTGAACCAATGATTGAAAGAAGCTACAGTTATATCCAATTATGAAGTGTGCTTATAACTTATAAGTGCTCTAATGAAGGCAAAAGGCTCTGGTACTTTGCTGCTGTTAATTCCTCTTTCACCATCTCTGGTGAGATTGCTGTTAATGTTGCTCAACCTGAATGGTTTCGTTTTTTACCTTGAATGAGTTTACCTGAAACTCTCACATCCACCCTGCAGTCAGAAAGTAACATATTTATCATGTTCATACATTTGATGAAGAGAGATTCGGCAACATACTTCTTTGAGCTGCAAGAAAACATAGTTAATGTTATGACGTCAAGTAAAATGCATCTCATCTTCCACAGAGTCTGAATTTGCTTTTGCAAATTGTGTTCCCTGATATTACATATATTTGAAAATTTCTGTTTCTTTTGACTGGAATAATATGGAAATTCAGATTTGAGAATAAGTTAGGTATTATCTCTCCATATTTGGTTCTCTGATTCCTGTCATCGGTCAGGATAAGACCTACATAGTTCTAGCTTTAATGTACGAAATTTTTAATGATTGTGCATTTAATAGGTGTCCAAAGCTCCATCTGATTTGGAAGTAGTGTTGGTCCTTATCAAGAGCAACTCCAGGGGCCTGTTAGATGCTGAAGGTGTATCGGCTGCCAGAAAGCAGCTGCAGCTTCTTGAGGTATCTCTGAATTAAAGCCTTTGTCTGAACAGTTGTCCTTTTAAGGCCTCATTTGTTTTCATTAAGCTTAAGGCGTTTGAATCTGAAAGCACATCTGAATAATTAAGATGTTGTAGATCTGAACACTGAATGATGAAGACGGCTTGTTTTCTTAACATTTGAATATATTGAATTAATAGATAATTAAATATAAAAAAATACAATAATACTAATATACTCAAATATTATTCACAACATAAAATTTAAACAATATAGTAATTAAATATTACATCATTAATATATTTGAGAAAATATTAATATAACATAATAAGACCACTAAACTAATAAAATATGAATATTCCATAATATATCATCCAATGTATCAAATTAATCAAATATTTTTAAATCCACAAATTTTAAAAACTATTGAGTTTTTTTAACTGAATATTTGGATTGTACTTATTGTTTATGGCCACAACATTAATTAATTTATTATCCTCTAATAACAATACAAGCAAAGACAAAGATAGATTTATGTCTTGAAATAAGACAAAATATAATACATCAGTTATGTAGAAAGGCTGCTATGACCCACAACATATTTGGATGATTATAATAAAATCAGTTCGTCATATTGGATTCAACTGAGCAATTAATGCATTAATCACCTACCGACGAGCGCTGAAATGAGTTTCAGACTCCATCTCAAATCTGACCATTCAGATGTTTTAAGACCCAATAAGTGGTAGAATTTTAAGAAAAACAAATGCACTTAATGAGTATCATTTGAATGATTAAGTTTCAGACCTTCATTAAGTGCAAACAATGAGGCCTTAATCTGGTTTGCCTTTGAGATCTTTTCCATTCTCTAAAGAAGGGAACTTTTCTATTTATGGGCATAATAGTCTATTAATGTCTGTTCAAGACAAAGCCTTCATGACAGCATCTTGACAATGTGTATCTTTATGTAAGGTAGTTCATTCTATAGTTCTTTGTAGGGGATGCGGAAGGAGTATGCACAAGCAAGGCTCCTGGCAACAGCTCAAGCCCATGTTCTACGTGCTCATGATGAGATTATGATGGCAACTTCCCGACTACGCTTAAAAGAAGATGAGAATGACAAATCCATTGATGCCTTAGATCCGGGAGAACTAGATGCAGCCAATGCTGAATGGTCTAGTGAAAAGTTTTTATTTTTATCTTCTTTATCAAGAATAAAGGGGCAGCTTCGCTACCTGAAGGTAACAACAAAAGGTTCAGAGTTCTCTTGTGTTCTATATGAAGATTGTTATGAAATTCAGTAGTCATCTGGATGTGAATCATATATGCTTTCAGTAATAGACATTACCAGAACTCGACATTTTGCAATTAAACTAATATGGTCTATGAACTTATCCCACTCAGTTTGTTGTCTATCTTGTATATTGAACCACTTCCATAGGAATAATATAAGTCCAAAAAGTAATACTCCCTCCATTTCAATTTGTTTGACTTTGTCCTAATTTGACTTGACACAGAGTTTAAGAAAGTAATGGAGACTTTTGAATCTTGTGGTCTTAAATCAAAGATATGTCAAATGTACCAAAATGCCCTTTGATCTTGTGGTCTTAAACATGCCATGTGGAAAGTTGGAAATAAAGAGTTGCTAAAAAGGGAAAGAGACATTCATTTTAAAACGTACTAAAAAAGAAAGTAGGACAAACGAATTGAAATGGAAGGCGTAAAAAATTATTCAAAATAGGAACCGTAACTATAGTTTTCAGAAGTTGTGAAACTATTAAGACTATGGGTCATTTGTCGGTAAGGTGCCAATTCTAGATTCATTTCTCCTAATTCTAGAAAATATGTTTGATACTCCTGATGTTTCCATGGTATTGTGTTCCTAAATGGTCCTGAAATGTATGCAAGAAAAGAAATGATGAAAAACACTTTGAGTCTATGTTTGTGCATGTATTTCCTTTGACTTTAGGAACAACTTTTTTTAATTCTTCTTTTGCTCCCCTATTTTTGCTTTTTAAATTTTAGAGGCGGGTACATCCATTTTCCATCATTACTTAGTCTTTTCTTAGAAGTACAAAGAGAAAACCAACTTATTGGTGACTTTGGATGTCTAATTGTTTGACACCGGAATCATATAAAGCGGCATCACCCATTTATATTTTAAGTTTACAAGCAACTGCTTATTATCTGCATTAGCTTGTTTCAAACTTATTTTGTGTGTTCACATTCCTGTGGATATTCTCTTTCACAGGGTTTGGTACAATCCAAACAAACTAACCATCTTGCAAGTAGTGAAAATTCAAATGTAACTCAAGCCACAATTGTCGCAGCGGCTCATGCAGAAGAAAAAAAGGAATACCAAGCTATTACTGAGGAAGATACATGCCCTGTTTGTCAAGAGAAGCTCAATAATCAAAAGATGGTGTTCCAATGTGGGCATGTCATTTGTTGTAATTGTAAGTTTCTCATGGCCTTGTATCCCTATTTCTGCTTCAAGGCACTGTAATTCCAAATGTACTATTTATATTACCAAGTTATATATTATTTATGTTACCAAGCATAACTGCATTTTGTTACTGAACCTCTTGGTTCTAAAAACGCTGTTGCTGGCAAGCTGTATATTGTAACTGCATGCATTTTACCTAAGGATTCTAGAAACTGAACTTTCTCCTTGCTAAAATGTACATATATTCCAAGGACATGACTAAATAGTGTACACCATAAAAATGGAATTTTCAGTTATTCTAATATAAGATCATTTTTATTTTACTAAGCTTAGTGCATGTACATGACTACTTTTTTTTTCTTACTTCTCCTTCTTTATTGATAGGTGATATTCTTCCACCTTAGTGAATGAAAGTTTGATTAAGAAGATTACCCTACTGAGCAAAAGAGTAGAATTTGTAAAATAGACATGTTTCTTAATATATTGGGGTGAGATACATGCATATCCTGGGTTGATATTAGTTTAGAGCAGTTATTTTCACTTTGAAAGTATTATAGCAGTTCTTTATTGCTACAATGTTAATATACATAACAATTAGTACGCTTCAATATCAAGCTAGTTTAGATCAACTATATGAATCCTCTATGTCTATTCCATTCTGTTAGACCCATTGCATTCAAATACTCAAATTTATTGTTTGAGGCATTTTAGAGGTTCTCTGACTAAATATCTTCTACAGCTCATTCTTATCCCTACAATGGCATACAACTCTATGAACATACTAAAAACATTTCTGAAAAAACACCCTGATCGATGTGGGCATACCAACATGGATGAACTTTAATCCCTACTAGTTAGTGTCGTCTGTATAGTTTTTTTCTTCGATTGGGCTTCCTTCTTAGCTAAGTTTGTGTCGATTCAAGAGATTGTAGGTAAGAGTGTCTCCACCCCCCAAGTCTCTTCTGAGTTTATTGGAATCCGTATTGGTCAAGTTGGAAAATTAGTCAATCTAGGGGAATTATCAAACTAGTACACATATGAGGAGCTAGCCTCCCTAGTTTGCATAAGGCTAACAAAGTATGCAACTTTTTGGGTTCTGCAGTTCAACTCGCAATTTTGAGTTCTTTGGTTATCCCTATTGGTATACAGTACTCACGAAAGGTCGTATAAGTTTTGGTACCAAAGTTGTACAATCTTATTTATCCATTGTCACGACCCAAAAATGGACGTGATGGCACTCATCTTATCCCACTAAAACAAGTCAGCCTAAATACCATTTTGTCACGACCCAAAAATGGACGTGATGGCACTCATCTTATCCCACTAAAACAAGTCAGCCTAAAATCCAACTAATACAATAAATGTAGAGTAAAACAAGAAAAGAGACTAACACCATCTAATACTATGGAAATCATAATCAACTCAAAATAAAACCCCAAAACTTGGTTGTCACGTGTACAAGCCTCTAAAGTATTACAATTGATTCGAAAGAAAAATACAAGTCTCAAATGACCTTGTTTCTAGAATAGAACAAGATCATAAATAAGGAGCAAGAGGATCCACTGAGATGACAAACAACTACATCACAAATCTCCACAGAAAGCCTCAGACAAGGAGAGAAGAGAGAGTATCACAAAGATCCGGGCTCGTAACCTACACAATTGTAGAAGCAATGGGTGAGTACCAAATCACACGGTACTCATCAAGCAAACTCCTAAACACAAAGTAAGAGTATAGAATATGGGTACTCCTCCTAACCCTCAGGGGTTGGCCTGCTGGCAATTGACTTGAGCCTTGGGGTTTGCTCCCTTTCAAGGTCTCAAGTTCGAAACCCACTGGGTGCAAACAATTTCTGAGGGCCATCGGACTGGGTAAAACCTGAATTAACCGTGGTGCACTTGCGGGAAACTCCTTGCCGAGGGCCTGTGCACCCCCGGGATTAGTCGGGGCTCAAAGAGACTCGGACACCCAGTGCAAATCAAAAAAAAATAAAAAAATAAAAATATGGGTACTCCTACCCCTCCAACCGAACCTCCACAACTACAACCTGCATAAACTAGTTCAACCTAGCAGTTCACAATTTACATAACACATAGCTCAATAACAACACTCCAACAATTACAGATCAGCAACACACGAGATCAAGTTCCTCAATCACAAGTTCCATAGAAAGGCACTCACAAGTTCACAAATGATAAAGATATGCAATGTAGTGAAATGCAATACCAAGTATTGTGATGCATGTCTGACCTAGTGATATACACCCGCTGTCTCTCGGTCCGGAACTCATGGGGGACATATCTATCCATGCATCTGTCGCGGCATGCGACACGTCCCTCGATAATAGAATTCGTTGTGGCGTACGACACGTCCTCGAATCATAATATCCGTCGTGGCACGCGACACGTCCCTCGAAATGGTACATCCTTTTTAATTCTTATTTTTTCTCAATTCACATAACACTTGTCACAACCATGTCTCAGAACCAATGCAAATGACATGTTTACACAATTAATGAGGAAATGACCATTTCCATAACAATGAACAATGCACAATTCACAACAACACAATCGTGATACAACATCAACAATGAATCAATAAGTCTTTCAAACCATTCTCAACACATCACACACTAGTAAATAATCATATTGCCTTTTATTACCCCATTCCCCTTTTCATCATTAGAATTATTCAATATGGACAAGTCAATCCATACAAAGACTCATTACTCCTCAACACATACCACAAGGAAATACACGATTCTATATACTTAACAAGGGTCGAGAAATCCACTTGCCTCGAATAATCGAACAATCACTCCAAAACTTGAGCCTTCTCCTTTTGTTGGGCTTCCAAATCAATGCAATCTATTCAAATAAATAATTACAATAAGATTTTGAAACTAACAATACCCATATTACTATATGTCTAGCGTAGACCCAAAAAATCACCCAACTATATAATCAAGTTCCTAATCTTGATGCCAATTAATATGTCAACTCTTATATTTTCTAAATTTCAAGCCTAGAATTAAGTTCCAATTTCTCCAATATCAATAATTTAATGATATTCATATAATACAATACACCTAATATTTAATTACATACACCAATATTATTAAAACTTGAATTTTTATACGATAACCATGAATTTGATTTCCTGTTTCTTTATCTTCTGATCATCGTATAAAAATTCAAGTTTTATTAATATTGGTATATGTAATTAAATATTAGGTGTATTGTATTATATGAATATCAATAAATTATTGATATTGGAGAAATTGGAACTTAATCCTAGGCTTGAAATTTAGAAAATATAAGAGTTGACTTGTTAATTGGCATCAAGATTAGGAACTTGATTAGAGAGTTGGGTGATTTTTTGGGTCTACGCTAGACATATAGTAATATGGGTGTTAGTTTCAAAATCTTATTGTGATTATTTATTTGAATAGATTGCATTGATTTGGAAGCCCAACAAAAGGAGAAGACTCAAGTTTTGGAGTTATTGTTTGATTATTTGAGGCAAGTGGATTTCTCGACCCTTGTTAAGTGTATAGAATCGTGTATTTCCTTGTGGTATGTGTTGATGAGTAATGAGACTTTGTGACGGGTTGATTGGTCCATATTGAATAATTCTAATGATGAAAAGGGGGTAATAAAGGCAATGTGTTTAGTTACTGGTGTGTGATGTGTTGTGAATGGTTTGAAAGACTTATTGTTGTATCGCAGTTGTGTTGTTGTGAATTGTTATGGAAATGATCATCTCGTCATCAATTGTGTGAACATGTCATTTGCATTGGTTCTGAGACATGATTGTGACAAGTGTTATGTGAATTGAGGAAGAATAAGAAATTAAAAAAGATGTACCATTTTGAGGGACGTGTTGTGCGCCGCAACAAATATTATGATTCGAGGGACGTGTCGTACGCCACGACGAATTCTATTAGCGAGGGACGTGTTGTGCGCTACGACAAATTCTATTATTGAGAGACGTGTCTTACGCCGCGACGGATGCATGGACAAATATGTCCCTCATGGGTCCCGGACTGCGAGACAGTGGGTGTGTATCACTAGGTCAAACATGCATCACAATACTTGGCATTGCATTTCACTACATTGCATATCTTTATAACTTGTGAGTGCCTTTCTGTAGAACTTGTGATTGAGGAACTTGATCTCGTGTGTTGTTGATCTGTAATTGTTGGAGTGTTGTTATTGAGCTATGTGTTATGTAAATTGTGAACTACTAGGTTGAGCTGGTTTTATGCAGGTTGTAGGTGTGGAGATTCGTTTGGAATGGGTAGGAGTACCCGTATTCTATACTCTTACTTTGTGTTTAGGAGTTTGCTTGTTGAGTATCGTGTGGTTTGGTACTCACCCCTTGCTTCTACAATTGTGTAGGATACGAGTCCGGATCTTTGTGATACTGAGATTTGTGAGGTAGTTGTTTGTCATCTCAGCGGACCCTTTTGCTCCTTATTTATGATCTTGTTCTATTCTAGAAACATTGTCATTTGAGACTTGTATTTTTCTTTCGAATCAATTGTAATACTTTAGAGGCTTGTACACGTGACAACCAGGTTTTGGGGTTTTATTTTGAGTTGATTATGATTTCCACAGTATTAGATGGTGTTAGTCTCTTTTCTTATCTTACTTCCGCATTTATTGTATGAGTGTCATCACGTCTATTTTTGGGTCGTGACAAAATGGTATCAGAGTCAGGTTCATAGGTCTCACGTGTGTACAAGTCTTGAGGATCAGCACGGAGACGTCTGTTGCTTATCATCAGAGGCTATTGTGACTTTTAGAAAAAATCTCCACTTCTTGAATCTCTATCGTACATCTTTTGTTCGTTCTGATTCGTATCGCTTCATTCCATTCTCTCTCACTTATAGTGATGAGTCGTGTGTGGTTCCTTAAGTAAGCCATTGGTGTGTCTTGATGGCTTGGATGTTAGACCATATACTAAGGTGGAAGTGATAGACTTATGAAAAGGATGCATGGTCAGATTCAGAATGTTCAGCAATTTGAAGGGATTGAGTAAGGTGATAGCTCGATGATGCATTTTGAGGATATTTGAATGATGAGGTTGAACAAGTGTTTGAGGGACTTCATGAGCGTGTTATCTTTTTTTTTGGTTAGTTACCCTAGCAGAGGGAATAGTACTTGTGTGGTATAGGCAATATCTTGAGTGGTTCGACAATTAGAAGTAGAATGATTAAAATGATGGCTAGATTATGAACACTGTAACTTTGGAAACTACAGTTAGTAAAGTTGTCACAACATATATGGGTTGCTTAGCGAATGATGAGAATGTTGTGCGCCAATTGAGATCAGAATCTCTACTACGATTTCATAGATTGAGTGTATATCAAAGAGGGTCATGATACGACTACTACAACGATATCGATGCTTACTTGGTTGGAGTTATGGAGCGTGTTACTTCTGCCATCGACGTGATCTTAGAAAGAATGCATATCGATTAGGCTAGAGACGGAATGGATTTGATAATGTTTTGCAGTTATTCAGTGTGTAGAAATGTTTGGGTACGATCTTCTTGATAGGTATGATGTGTTCCAGTGGTGGATCTAACGGACTTTCACGATGTGGTATTAGTGGTATCTGGAAACGAATACGTCAATTGTCAAGTGTGAATACTAACTACTTAAGGAGTTATCAATTTTGTCACATGTTTCATATAATGAGATTCGATGTCCATTCACATTTAAGAAACCAAATAGTTTGTTACTACAGATTCCTGGGTTAAAACATTATTTATAAGGAAGATTTTAGTTGAATTTTAGGCTGACTTGTCTTGGTGGGATAAGACAAGTGTCATCACGTTCAATTTTGAGTCGTGGCAAAATGGTATCAGGGCTTTAATAATAATGTGGTACCATATTTTAAATTTCAACTACAGAAAGAACGAAAATAAAAATATGCATCCAGCAGCTAACCTATACGTCCACTAATTGGCTAATCCCTATCCCTCACTTAATTTCCATCCAATGATTATCTCATGACCCATTATTATTTTTCAAATTGAAAAGATCACTGATAACAAGAGAATTTCAAATTTTAACTTTTCAATTTATTTATTTTCAATTTCCGATTCTCTCCTTCTTTTCAACACCCATCAATATATTAATAAATTAAAACAATAATATGACCTCTAGGCTCTATTCATATACATAGAGGGTACACAATTATACTACAGAAAAATAAACAAACTAGCAATCAGATCCCTTGATTCTAGGAGATTTTAGAATCAAGGGATGATTTTATTTGATCTAATTCCTAAACTATTTAATAGCATATCATATATGATTTTATCAGTAGTGTACCCCTTTTTCTCCTTCGTATCCTCACCTTTTTCTCGATACCATAGCATTGTGACAAGTTCCAAACTCATATAGTGTAGAGTCTCCTTGAAACTCCCAAAATTGCCCCTTTTTGCTGATTTTTCTCGCCCCCACACTGCATGGTCGTGCAGCTGGGTACTTGAGTGCGCAGCCAGCGGGCAGAGGTCCACTGGCCTCATCCCATTTCTTCTCGGCTGCGCAGTCTTGCAACTTCGCACATTTTTATGTTCTTTTCATTCCTTCAGCACTCCTGTTGGGTCTTTTTTCCACTAATCACATTCAACACTTGAATAAGCAACACCTTCATTATAAAATTAGAAGAATAATAACAAAATTCACATCCAACACTGTCTGGAATTAGCTTAATTCAATGCTCATCATGTCCCTAAAAGAATGTCACCTTTCTATAATTTAAAACGACTTAGTTTTAAAATTTTCTTTTTACCCTAAATGAAATGTTTTATAGCTACACAAATATCTAATGTTTTTTTAGATCACAAGTTTTAAATGTCTTCCTTTTATTCTTAAACTTTGTGCCAAGTTAAACGGTGTCACATAATGTAGGATGGAGGGAGTATTTAGTTACAATTTATTTTTGATTCCAGAATAGAACTAGAGATCCTGGCCATTTAGATGTGGGATACTTTCGCAAGTATACGTCTGTTTACACATGTTGATATATCTAATCCAGCTATCTAATTTGACAGTTGATATGCCCTTCTTATCTGCACTTTCTGTATTTCACATTTGTGCCAAGAATTTTGTTCCTAATAGCTATATTATCCTTGTGTGCTTTTCTTTTTTATTGTTTTGAATTGCCCCTAAAATTGAGGGGTTTCGGACATTGCCAGAAGAGAATAGAGGATAATCTTCCTTTCTGCATAAACAACATTTGAGTTACACAGCTTGGACAAACTATTTTTTTTGTGGGGTTGTAGAAAGTTACAGAACCTGCATATTCATGTAGCTTTAACTTGAATAAATGCTATAAACATTTTTCTGTTATGTGAGGAGTGCTAAAGGTGGATACTATGCTCTAACTTTGATGGTTGCCATTGCAGGTTTGTTTGCAATGACTGAGAAGAGATTAGCCCTTCATGGGAAGCCTCAGTTTAGCTGGTTAATGTGCCCAACTTGTAGACAACATACTGACTGCAGAAATATTGCTTATGCTGTTGACAGACGGAATATGTCATGTCCATCTTCTTCTATAGTCTCTGAGAATTCTGAAGCTTCAACAAATGTCCAAGGTTCATATAGTACCAAGGTACTCCTTACTTTTTTACTCAAAACGCAAATTCTATAATTTTCACTGAATTGTACTTTCCCAGCAACTTCATGTGTCCCAATATTATTCAATCTATCTCTTTCCTCCCATAATAGCTAACTTATAGCTTGTTTGGCCAAGCTTCTTGGAGGCTAAAAGCAACTCTTTTATATCAGAAACACACTTATTTTTGAGGTTTTTGACCAAATGAAATAAGTACTTTTGAGCTGCGGGAGAAGTAGCATTTATGTTGTTGAGAAGAAACTACAAATTTCTGCCTTTTCCATGAAACAGAAGCAGAAATTTAATTTTCCTAAGACAAAAATATCCTTTTTTACATATGTCAAACTTCCCTTTATTAATTTAATACATCTTTCTTTCAATTAAATACAGACTCTTTTTTCCTATTTCTTTTTTATTTTTGTCGTGTCTTTCCCCGTGTTCTCCATCTCTCTCTTCTTCTCCTCTTCTTCTTTGTAATAACCCGTCAACTTTAAATACAGGTTTCTTTCTCCCTTTTTGCTACAGTCTCTTTCCTCTATCTCTCCATTTTTCTCTTTGAAATAGCAATGTCATAACTATAAACAAAATACAAGTTAATAATTTGCTCTCAACTTTAATGTTTTTCATCCTAAATATTTTATATAATTTCTCTGTTAAATAAACGTGCTTTAATGTTGTTTTTCTCATAACTTAACATGCCAAAACTCTTTTTAAAATGATTGGCCAGCACAATCGACTCATCAAATTTCGACCCAGAAAATTGTTTATCAAAATTAGGGGTGTCAAAAATTAACCCAAACATAGGTAACCCGCCCAGAATGTTAAGGGTTGGGCTCAAGATAATTTGAATTAGGTTTAATCTCAACTCATTCAAGACTAACCCATTTTAAGAGAATCCTCAATTGAGCCCAATTCAATCTCCAATTTCAACCCGTTTTAAAACTCTTTACTAAGATATGTTTCTATACCAAAGAAATGAATTATTATCTATTTAACATCTTTTAGGATTTATCTATCAATTTGTTACTTTTTTTAAAAAAAAATCTTGAGCTGAAATTCGCATTGTGATTATAAAAGTTAAATATCACTATGTTAAAATTATAGAGATTAATCGGGTCAAATTGGGCGGGTCAAGACCCAACCCATTTTTTAGCCCATTTAAACCCAACTCATTTGAGCCCAAACTAAACTTGGGCGGGTCAAGACCCAACCCAATTTCTATTTCAACCCATTTTAATATCTCCAATTTCAACCCATCCCGCCCATTTGACACCCCTAATCAAAATATTGAAAAAAGTACTTCCACTATTCCTTTTTACTTGTCACAGTTTCCTTTTTAAGAGTCAAATGATATGAACTTTGACTAACATTTTAAGATGTATTTATTCATCATATTTATATTAAAAAAAGTTGCAATTTATAATATTTATGTATAGTTTTTGAATATCTAATTTTTTATTTTAAAATTGTACTAATATAATCTAATTTAGCTTTGAAAGTTAGTCAAATTAACTCTTGAAAAGCGCAATGTGACAGCTAAAAAGGAACGGAGAGAGTACTTCTCAAATGAATTGGCCAAACACAAATTTCCTCCAAAAGTACTTCTCAAAAATTATTTTGACAAAAGTGCTTCTCAAAATAAGAAGTTTTTGGCAGCTTGGCTAAATGGGTTCTTAGTCTGAATAAAACAACATTTACAACTATGCCGCAATACGAAGCTAATTGAGGTCGGTTGTATAGATCTTCAATATCATAAATGTGTTGTAGGTTCATAATATGTCAATACGTACTTAAGGATTATCTACCACAAGGGGATCTCTAGTGCTTATTTCTCTAAATATATTAAGGTTGTTCTAGTAAGCACCAGTATTTTAGTTGGTATCATTTATATGGATTTTCAACTTCCATTGATTATCTAGATTTTCCTAGGTTCTGATATATTCCAGATCTTTTATGATAACATTTTCCCACATGATTTTAGGTCTTCCTTTCCATTTTTAGCACTGTCAATCATCATGAGTTAAACGAGATAATGTCGTTCTATCCTCTAAATCCTCTACTTGTACCTTCTGAGATATGTGATAGTTTTTATCTTTTTTAAATTTTGTATGACTGCACATTCATCTTAACATTCGCATCTTTGAGGCGCTTATTTTGTGAATATGTTGGGCTGTAGAGACCCAACATTCACTCCCATACAACATTGTTCGCCTTAAAGACGTTCTATAGAACTTGCCTTTCATTGGTATCTTCCTATCACATAACACTCTTGTGGCACGCTTCCATTTCCATCATCTTACTTTAATCGTATTCATAGCATCTTCATTTATCATTCCATTTTCCTGGGACATTAAAACTAGATATCTAAACTATTTACATTTAAGTACCTCATATCCGTCTGATCTCACCTCAACTTCACTCCTATCTGACAAAAGTTGCAGTGCATGTATTCTGTCTCACTCCTACTTATCCTAAATTCATTACTCTGTAAGTGCTTCTCCATGGTTCCAACTTTTGATTGACATTCTCACTAACATCATCAATTAACTCAATATCGTCTGCAAAGAGCATGTGCCATGGTATCTCATCTTGAACACTGTTGTTTAGCTCATCCATAGAAGGGTAAATAGGTATGGCCTTGGTCTGAATATTGCGGATATTAATAGTCGAATATTCAAATAAATTATTTTATTGAATTTGATAAATAAATGATTAAGATAATGATTTGAAATGGGAAGACTGAAGAACGGAAGTTAGTTGGGAAAATTTCAAATCAAATAATACAATTGGAGTAGAAGTTCTTCCATTTAAGTTGTATCAATCACCTTGCAACAAAAGGAAGTACTTGCTAGATAGAGTCAACTTTCCAATCAAATAATATGGAAAATATAATCTATATCTGATCAGAATGTTGGAGAAGTTCTTCCATTTAAGTTGTAGAAGCACCTTGCAACAAGAGGAAGTACTTTCTAGATAGAGAGTCCGCTAACTTGTTAGGACTAAAATATGTCGTTGAATCATTACATATTGTTGCAGTTTTGATTAGTTTTACTTTTAATACATAATTCCTTAACTAAACTGCAAACTGATAACTTGAACTGAATATGGAACTGTATCGTTCATTTTAGGACAGTAGGAATTTGTGTATGTAACAACAAAAGTTGTAATGCATTTTCAATTTATTGATGAACGTTGTATTTTGATGAACATTGTATTCTAGATTGAAGCTGTCACCAGAAGAATTTTATGGATCACTTCCACAAATCCAGTAGCTAAGGTTCTTGTCTTTAGCAGTTGGAATGATGTGCTGGATGTATTAGAGCATGCGTTTGCGGCTAACAACATAACTTTTGTGCGGATGAAAGGAGGAAGGTAATAATTTGCTTGTAGTCCACCTTTTTTGGTTCTTTCAAAGTTCAAAAATAGTTGTTTTCTAGGAACAGAAGGGAACACTTATTTTTCACGATTTTAGCAACCATGAGACTAAATTCATATTTTCCTGCATTATCTGAAGTCTCTGTTTAAAGAAAGGAGTTAATTAAAGAAAAGAGCCACTCGGCTAATTTATTTACAAGAAAAATGGCCTAATTAGCCATTCGGCCATAGCTTTCTCTTCTTCCTTTCACTTTAGCCATTAATGGCTTCTCTTCCTTCTTCCTTCTTCCTTCTTCCTTCTTCCTTCCTCTTGCTTTTTCATCTTCTTCTCCTTCTTCTTCTTCATCGTTCTTCTTCGTCTTCTTCATCATCATCTTCTTCTGCTTCGTCATCCTCTTCTTCTCATCTTTTTTTTTCAATTCAACATACCGCAAACGTGAATTGTTTCGAGCAAATTATATATCAAAAGTATCCAATTTGTACAATCCAAACCACGTTGCTCTAGTATGGTTTGCCACAAACTTAATGTAATAAATCAGCTAAACTTCATAAACTGTCTTCCCAACATTGATGATGTTGAAGGTCCAGAACTAAGCATTAATCCACTCTTGCTTTTCTGCTTCTTCATCCTCCTATATGTTAGCGAGCTCCATTATTTACATTTTACACTATTGCTTGTCAATGGCATAGTTTGATTCAGCTCACTAGTTATATCATAATTATGATGCTACTGTGAATTTTAGCAGTGTTGGACTCGTACTGAAGCTAATAGTTGGAATGAAGTCACTGCATTCATAGTTCATTCCTAAAATCCGTGAAGGAAGCAGCTCTTGATTTTATGGCCAAATATTTCATGTTGCATGTCTTAAGAGTGTGCTATGACACATTAGTTTCAAGTTTTAAACTTAAGTACTGCATTCACAGGAAATCACATGTTGCCATCAGCCAATTCAGAGGCCACAACAACAATGTCGAAGAAAATGGCAAAAGACATGTGGGTCAACCAGAAACTAGATCCATTCAAGTGTTGCTGCTCCTGATCCAACATGGAGCCAATGGCCTCAATCTTCTGGAAGCCCAGCATGTTATACTTGTTGAACCGTTGCTGAATCCTGCAGCAGAGGCACAAGCCATTGGCAGGGTGCATCGAATTGGACAAGCACATAAGACTCTTGTTCACCGTTTTATAGTATGTATCTCTATCGAAACTTCATTATAATTGAATTGGGAGTCGAAACCTAACTCTGTATGGTGACTCTGTTATATCTAAACTTTCTGGTACAATGAACCAAAAATTGTAGTATTGTTTTATAACTATCAGTTGAGCTGTCTCCTATTATTAGCAACATAAAATGTGTCATTTAATGTTATGTCTGAAGTGACTGTGGGTGAAGACCTACTTTCCAGTCTTATTTTTCAATTGTTGCTACATATAGTACATCCTTCACTGGGGGTGATTCATCAAGATCTCTTTCTTTTTGTTGTCTTTTTTATAATAGGTGAAAGACACAGTTGAGGAGAGCATATACAAGCTGAACAAGAGCAGGAATACTGGTTCATTTGTTAGTGGCAACAGAAAGAATCAAGATCAACCCATTTTGACGCTAAGAGATGTTGAATCCTTATTCAGGGTGGCACCGGCACCTTCCATCGATGAAGAGGCAACTGAGAGCTTGACGCATTTTCCACCTTCTGTTGCTGCTGCTATAGCTGCTGAGAGGAGGCTTAGGGAACAAACATCTGGTCAAGAGCCACAGGAGAATTGTTGAATAAACAAAATTCTAGCTGTTGAAGGAACAAGTAGGATCATGATCCTACTCCATTCTTTTTTTATTTCGATATGTCAAGACCTGAATGAAGGATTCATCCATTTATCATGCTATCCATAAGCAGTGGAATGTCCTGGATAGGAGATTGTTGCTGCTAGTAAATTTCCATTAGCAGCTTATTTTGGTCATAGTTATCTTGTCACAGGGACATTCATCCGAATCCAGTTTTTTTGACATGGAGCATATATATATACCTGTATGTGAATTCATAAATATGTGTGAATATCCTCTAAAAATTCAATAAATGCTATACATGTATCCATAAGTTCAAAAGTAGAATGAATTTAGTGTTAAAACTTAAAAGATCTAGTTTAAATCATGTATGCACGCCTCTATGTTTTGTAGATAGCTGATTCTTTTGTACATTAGTGCTTAGCACACAAGGTATAACGGTTGTACATATTTTCCTCCCATAATGGATCCACCATTGTATAGTTAGACTTTGTCATTTTCATGCCCAAGCCTCTCCATTTTATCTTCTATTTTTGTGTGTTAAACTCCTTTGATCATAAATTAGAGTTCAGAATCAAAAGGGAAACTTTTTTCCTTCAGAAAACATAAACGGTATATATAAAAATAAAAATAAAAGGGTAAAATCACTCTAGAGGCTGCGATATCTTTATTACTAAATTAACTTCGTTTGGGCTGTTAAAAAAAATTAAAATCGCTGCCCCATTAGTGATTTTGTCAAATTCTTTTTTTTAAAACTATTTTTTCAAAAAAAAATAAAAATCTATAATCTCGAGTTAATATCGTAAAAGGTAATTAAACTATGAGAAATTATCTGGCAAAGTCATTAAACTTTGTTTTATATCAATAAAATCACTTAACTTAAGATATTTATCTAGAAAAATCATCCAATTATATTTATCATTAAAATAAATTTAGCATAGCAAAATAAATTATTTTTTATACCATATAAATTACATGGACCCAATAAATAAATAAAAAACCATTTTGTCCCGCTTATCAGTACTCCGATTCTTTTTTTATTATCAATTTTGGACATGAAATTCAAATTCATAAGAGATCCAATATCACATTACAACTGGCTAGCGAATATATGCAATTAAATTCTTTAAATCGCATTAGGGTTGCACATTATTACTTGTAATTTGGCGTATACATTATTACTCATTTACTTGAATCAACATATATGTACTGGAGTATCTATTGTATCGATCGGTTTGGTTTGGTTTTAAGTATTATCAGTTCGGTTTATTGGTTTTCGATTTTTAAATATGCTAAATCAATAAGATATTTGTTATTGATTTTTGGTTTATCGGTTTTAGTCTTTCACGGTTCGATTTTCGATTTAACCAATAAGAAAATGATTTCAAAACAAATATATGACTTGTCCAACAATTTAACACAAAATAAAAAAGAGAGAAATCTAATTACTCATTGAGTGCAAAAATTCTGCTTAGTATAGTAAAAGTATAACAAATACTCATAATTCACAGCCCTAGTCGTTGCCTCAAAGACTAAAGTAATACTAAAATCTAAAGAATAAATGCAGAGAGCAAAAGAATAATTGCAGAGAGCAGAGTTAATTAAGTAATGTTAATTACGTAGGATCCTTATAGTTAAAGTTTAATATAGTGATTATATTAATATTTTTTATTTGATACTTATGTATGACTAAAATTTAAAATAGTAAATTATTATATTTTTAATGAGTTATCGATTAACCCAATAACCCAATATTAAAAAATCAATATCAAACCAATAACTCAGTAGTTTTTTTTAAGTAACCAATATTATATTAGGTCTCTTACAAGAATTTGGCATTTGCTTATAGTGTGAGTAAATTTGAGGAGAAATCTTTGAAACACAATTCAACATACATTGGGAAGTGAGTTGCGTGTGGTTCTTCTTTACTTGGATTAAAAATAAAGGGAGTATTGATTACTCCTTCATCTCATATTAATTGATCATTTTACTAAAAATAGTTGATTTATCTCATATTAGTTATCCATTTTATTAAATCAAGAAATCATTAATTCAATTTTTCCTATCACTTATAATTAATTCTTTTTGAAAATATTCACATTTATTTATAAAAGAGAAAAGGGTCAAAATGCCCTTAAATTATGCGAAAGGAACAAAAATTCCCTCAGTTTGTAATTTGATCCAAAAATATATTTTTCGTCAATACTTTGATCCAAAAATGCCCTTATTGTTATTCTGGGTAAAAAAATGTTCATTTTTTTCAAATAAATATATTATTTATTTTCTTTTTAACACATCTTTTTCTAATAATACTTTTTTAAAATTAGTAAATATTTATCTTACTTCAATTCAGAAAAAAATAAAAAATAAAAATATTTCTTATTTTATTATAAATTTGTTTATCGTTATATAAATATAAATTAATGATAGATATACTATGATCTTATATCTATGACATATATTATCTGTCGAAAGGGTACATAAAGTTATTCTATTTTAATTGATAAGATGTCTTACATTTTTATTTATTAAAGTGATTATTAGAAGAAAGAAAACAAGAACATTTTTAATATATTAATTAAGAAGAAAATATGTTTAAAAAGAAAAAAATAATATACTTATTCAGAAAAGGGCATTTTTGACCAATTTAATAACTATAGAGACATTTTTGGATCAAAGTATTGACTGCAATAACACTTTTGAACAAAAGTATTGACGACAAAAATATTTTTAAGTCAAATTATAAATAAAGACATTTTTATTCCTTTCACATAGTTTAAGAGCATTTTTTACCCATTTCTTTTACAAAATTCCAAAAATATGGTAGAAGAGCTGAAGGGAATTCTGAAACGGCTCCACTCGGTGCCCGCAACCATCTTTGTCACAGTTAGCACGCCACGTGGCATCACTTTGAGAAGCGTGCCGCTTCCAACTATGACCTTCCTTCCACGTGACAATGTCAGTTTCGCCACGTGGCGCCTATCCTTCAACTACTCTTCTACAATATATCCATTCCTTTCTCGATCGCCAATATCAACAAATTTGCAGCTTTTTTATTCCAATTCCCACGAAATTCTCAATCTCAAAAATAAAATAATCTTTGTTTGACGGCTATGGCATCTTTTCTCCCTCACGTGAAAACTCATTTTTCATCTCCTCCTCATTTTCTGATTCCCAATTCCAACATTTCTGCAACTCATAATTACCTCCAAATTCCAAGCGGTTATGGTAAATATATCGGTAGCAATCAGCTCCGGCAGCCATTATTATCGTCCAAGTGTGGAAAAGGAGATTCAATAGGGAAATTAGAGGAACAAATTGATAATTTGGGGAGAATGTCAAGTAAGTGTAAAGAAGTGGGTGGAATGGTGGAGTTATTGGAGTGTTTAGAAAGAGAAGCAATCATGGGAGATGATGAAGGCAAAGCACCAATGGATTACAACAGGAGAGCCCAGATTTTTGACAAAAGTTCTACAGTTTTCCAGGCTCTTAAAGAAACATCACAAACTACTACTACTTATAATGATTAATTGCAGATACATTATACTACGTACTACTGTATTTGCATTTGTGGTTACACAAAAATAATGTATCAAAATATTATTACTTACTACTGCCTTACAAATAATAACATGAGCCACTAGTCGTTTGGTTTGAATTCAAGTTACGATGAGATAAGTTTTGCTAAGATTATTTTTTATTGACTGTTTAGTTTGTTGTATTTAAAATAATAAATCTTAAAAGTAACATATATGTTTACAAAATTACCTGAATGATTTGAAACATATTATTTTGACTTCTGCATGTTTTTTTTTCCAACTAAACACTTAAACTCAGCATGTTAAACTCTTTTTCATTTGATTACATATCAACTTTCACGTCATTTTTTAATATCACATAGAAATCTCAAATAAAAAATAAAAAAACCTATATCGACCATCATCTTCCTTATTATTTGAAATTGAAGT
The DNA here is from genome assembly GCF_000226075.1 of Solanum tuberosum. NCBI lineage: Eukaryota > Viridiplantae > Streptophyta > Magnoliopsida > Solanales > Solanaceae > Solanum > Solanum tuberosum. Next base: position 1,005,377 of record NW_006239145.1, on the reverse strand, counting down.
TTTTATTTAAACATGTAATTTGAAATTTTTTTAATTATATTTTTCTCATAAATATGAAAATTCCACAAGTTATGAAATCAAAAAAAATAATCTATAAACATAATTCATAATTAACAATATATCGAAATATTTTAAGGCACTGCATTAATAGATCGCATATCTCCCTATTTAATTTTATAAATAAATATTTGCGATTGCAAAATTTTAAATATACACAATTTTTATTTTTTTAAAAACACTAGTCAACAATAGTAATAACTAGTTATTCTTTAATATAATCATTTAACAGGGTATAGACAATATCTTTTCATGTCATACATGAGTCTTTTTCTTTCACAAAATTTAAAATGACAGGTTCTTTTTAACAAAATTAAACTTATGTTTTACATTAAAAAAATGAAATCACGATTTGAAATTCCAAATTATGTTTTTGGATAGACTTTAACCACAATTTCAAATGACGTTGATTTAAAACCATGATCGACTTCATATATATCGCATGTTCAAATATAAGTTAAGTGTTCAATTGGCAAAATCGAAAGTAAAAGGAACCAGAATAACAATCCAAAATAAGTACAAAAATCTCCCAAGAACATTCCCTTCAAAATATTTAAACCAAAATACCTTCAAACTAGGTAATCTCCACACGAAAAATTAGATATATAAGCAGTTTCGGTTCTTTTTGAAAGTTGAGCTTATAAGATATTTCCATACATGTATATATGTAGGAGTAGATACAATTGTAATACAACTCTGCTCATTATTCGCAATACACAATTTACTTTTTATTTTCTTCTTCAAAATTTCCCCTGTAATGAATCTTTGAGCTTCAAGCTCAGATTTATCAAAGTGTTAATTCTATTAATTCACGGTTAAATATAGGAATAATACATAAATATGTCATATAACTTGACCTTCAGCTCACATATATGTCCTCCAATTTTGAGTGTGCACAAGTAAACACTTAAACTTGTATAAAGTTGAGTCCTGTTATTGCCTGGAATGAACCATAATCGCAAATTGCATATAATTTCTTGAATTTTTTGCCTTCATTAAGTGTTTCTGATATACATTACATTTTCAGTCAAATGACATTAAACACTGAGAACCATTTTGTCCATGGTGACGTTTTGTACATGGTGACATTTTGTATGGTAAATGAATGTCTTTTGCTCCCATACAGCATAGTCTTGTCCAGAAGTTGCCACCTGATAACCAGGTGGGATAAGATTTCCAAGATCAAGTTTTGGCCCAATCTTGACAATAATTTTCTGATCAATCATTGCTATATAAAGATCAGAATCAGAAGCCATTATCTGCACATTGCTTGTTGCACAAATCCCATTCCTCTTCCTAATAGAGATTAGTGCTGAAATTCCATCCTTCAAGCCCCAATCAAAGAAATGGTCATAAAACTGCAACCAAAAACAAGAGTTAAACTCAGCTTCTTGCAAATGCCTCAACTCAATCAAGTTAGGGTTGGCTGTATGAGTCATATTCTGTAGGCATAATACATAACAGACAACTCAAACTTGGCCTCAGCTGACAAGTAAACATTCTAACTGGAGAGTGGACATCTAGACACCTCAACTTGGTCGCTGACTTGACACATAAATTTTGAAGGTGTTTAGATGATCATTTCATAAGTTGGAGTGTTCAACTGACATGGTTTAGACGAGTTGAGGTGTCTAGATGTGCATACTTAAAATTGGAGTGCTTACTTGCCACCTGAGGCCTAATTTGAGTCTTTGTTTATGTATTATGTCTATTCTGTATTATGAGAATAGATCATTAGTTAAATAATTTTATCTTTACTGAGACCGGCATTGTTAGCTAACTCACACAGGCCGAGTTCCTCCACTACCCGTAAAAGCATACAAATATCTTGTAAAATAGACACAATGAGAAATGCATAGTAAGAATAGGAATTCTATTTTTCACCAGTGATGGAATTCCTGGATGAGTGAGAATGTATGCATATCCTTGCATAACTTTGTCTGAAGGGAAAGGCCACATATTTTGTGTCGATCCAGTATCGTGATTATCGATAAAAGTCACAGCATTTTGAGGCAAAACACCTATCATCCCAGGAGGTTTTCCATTGGAATCCTTCAATCTCCATAACTCTCCTTCAACTGCAGCTTGAAGAATTCCCTTGGTTGTGAAATCAAAGGCTTTTACAGCCCCACCCCCATTTTGAACCCAACCAACTAGCTCATTCCTATGATTGTCCTGGTTATAGTCCGGTTTCCCGTCCTGGCCATACGCAAGAGAGTTCCAAAATTCACCAACTGCAAAATCCGGGGACGTGTTTCCCATATAAATCTTGGTGATGCTAGGTGCATATCCCCTAACAAAATCGAAACGCCAGCCATCAAATCCAATTTCAGACTTGAGCCAATTCATCCAATCTGATAACTCTTTCTGCACTCTGATATTAAGATGATCAATATCAGGGGCAGGTTCAAAGTCCAAACCCGTGTCTAGATTCCCCGTGCCATCAGAATATTGTGTGTCATCCTTGCAAATTAAAGACGGACCCCAATCAAGCCGGTCATCCGTCGTTCCTCCTTCAAAGATGCAGTATATTCCCCTGCTATCTTTCTTATCAGCACATCGATGATTTATTACTATATCAGCAACCGATTTGATCCCATAGTCACCTAAAGCCTTAATAAGAGTTTTCAGTTCTTGCTGATTCCCAAACTTGGAAGCATCCAAGTCATACAATCTTCCTGGCATAAAAGATTATACAAGCCTTCAAGTAATCCTATTTGTAACAACTACATCACTTTTAATTTGGGCAATCTTTCAAACATGTAAAATGCATTCCATTTATAGGACAATTAGCTCAAACTCTAGTCTTTAACTTGTGGATTCCATCCACCTTCCTATCATGGGAAGTATAACTATCATTTCTAACAATTGAACATGAATACCACTCCCCTTAATCAGAGGTTTCGGGGTCGAGCCTTGAGTATGAAAAAAATCATGTCCCAAATGGGTCCCTGTAGAGCGCGATCCGAATTTAGTCGTAGCTCTAATATGAGTTCCGAACGTGGGAAACTAAAAGAAAAACATGAATACTGCTCTTTTCTTTTTCCATCAGTAGTTGCGTTCGGGGTAACTTACATGTGTCTCAACTAGTGGTATTAAATGGGGCGGTACGACTATGTTAAAATGAGTTGAGTTGATAATTGGATGGATATGACCCACCGAAAAGTTAATTGAGTCGTAATGGATTAAAAACAGATCATAACCGAACTCATTCAATTCTTTCCATGTTTTTATAATTTTTTAAAGAAACTGATAAAACTATTATCTTTTTGATCTATTAACTTAATATAATATTTTTTTTAAAATTCAGTTTCTAAAAAATATTTTAATAAGGACCTAAGGGTCAATTTGAGCGATTTTATGGATTGGTATTTTCATATTGAATGAGTTGGACAAATCATATTTTCTATTAGCCCTAGACTCAACTAACTCACTGAGTTGGACGGATCATGTTTTCATTGAACCCGATCTTCATTAACCACTAGATCGCAAAATTACCTTGAGGAGAAACAGAGTGAGATGATGGTGGTAACCAAACATGAGTAACTCCAGCATGAGCCAACTCTGGAACTAAATTGATGAGAGAGTTGTACCATCCACTTTGCTTATTACTCGATTCCCAATTGAACCCCTAACAAATAAAAATTACATTTTTTAAATATATGTGAAGCAAGTACATAAACATAGAAATACATATAAATTTTGAGGAAATTAAGGTTATTTGGGGATACCTGAAACAACACCGTCGAAGAAGCAAACTTAGGAAGAATGAAAGAGAAAATTAAACAAAGAGGAAAAAGGGAATTCATTGTTGGGTTCGACTCCAGATGAGGAGCAAAAGATAAGCAAACATCTATGTGAAAATTTTTCAAACGTCATTCAACTACATATTTCATAACAACAACATATTCCGTGTAATATTATAAGTAGAATTAAAAAAGAAATACTATTTGTATGCAATCTTACACATGTGCCTTGAAAAAAAATAAGAATTGTCAGAAAAATCTGACAATTATTGGATTTGGTATAATTTGATATAATTACATTTTCTATTGACAATATAGTTACTTGATAGTATGTGTAATTCACAAGGTAGTTACACTCTCCAATTCTCTGAAAGCTTATAAAGTCGATTATTTTTTAATTTATTCATTTTATTTCTATTTTTATTTTTTTTGTTTTAATTTTATTTTTTTATGTCTATTATTTTAAATTTTTTTTTACTATTCTAAAATTTTCTAAAAATATGTTTCTTATTTTATGTTATTTATGTTTCATTTTCCTCTTATGCACAATACTTCATATGATTTTATGCAATTTTTGTACTATCTATTTTTTTTATTTTTTTCATTAGCATAATTTTGTTAGTATTTTAATTTTTAAATTTAAGTAGAATTCGTTGTTTAATAAAGTTATAAATTTACGGTTTTCTTTTCTTTTAAATCATATTTATGTACGCTTATGTTGAAATGACATAAAGAGTATTATGTTAAATTTTTTGTTTTGAATTTAGAACTTATGTTATATTTTAGATGTCATTCACTTTAGTAGTAGTGACTTGATATTTCACAATGCAAGCCATTTATTTTTTTAGGTAGCCTTGATAGATTATCCTTTTGTCAAATGTTTTAATAATTTTATGATATTATATTTATAATATTAATATTTTTGTCTAACATGCATTTCATGATTTTCATAGAAATCTTATATTTTTTTATTACAATAATAAAGTGGCAATGTGCTCTTGAAGAGCCTACGATATAAAACTTCATGAAACTTCACGAGAGGGATAAGTACCTAAATATAATGAAGCGATGAGATCTCAATAAGTTATATAAGTCACATTGCGAGTCGAGACAAATGATATATTGTCGACGATATTTTTGATACAATATAGCGCAATATTGTAAAGAGATTATGAGGATCTGAATTCTACGGTCTATTAAAGCATGATGATGTTGGGGGTTTTATCAAGTGGAATGATGCATCTTGATAGGCATAAAGTTTATTTAACTTGTACTCTAGATATTAGAAGATGTCATGCATTTAATATTGAATGTTGTCGACAAAATTGATATGAAAACATCCGAAGAATTCAAAATGGCTAAAACATACACATGTTTTTGCAAAACCTTGTTTATAATCCTCATATGGATTAAATCAATCAAAAATCTTTTATATGTTATGCAAGTTGATGACTTGAACTGGAACTCTTGAAGAGTTTTCAAAAAGCAATAAATTATTTGCTAAAAGAAGTTGAAATGAGAAATTTGCAAAATAAGATTGATCCTAAAGTACTATATTTTTTTTCATTTGATATATTTATCTCGTTTTAACAATGAACCTGACATAGTTTTAGTCCTATATGGAGAGATTGAAATATAATCAATTGCAAGTCTTTATATGAGAATATGTTTGGCTTAACTTTAAAAAAGTAGTTTTTTTTTTAAAGTAATTTTTAAAAAGTTAAACTTTATTAACTTTTAAGTTGAAAATTGAAAAGTAGGAGAGTACCTACTTTTAACTTTTAACTTATTTTAAGTCATTTTTAATTAATTTTAAGTTACTTTTAGTTTTGTCAAACACTTCCAAAAGCTAAAATGACTTAAAAGTAGGTTTAGTGCCCGTTTGGATTGACTTATTTTAGGTGTTTTTAAGCCAAAATAATTTTTAAGCAGTTTTGAAGTGTTTGGGTAAAGTTAAAAAGTGCTTATAAGAACTTATTTTAAAGCCAAAATAACAAAAATAAGCCAAAAGCCAACCCAAACAGGCCCTTAACCAACTTTTAAATCAATCCAAACAGACTCTAAATGTGTTATCATAATAAATTTTGTCAAGTTTGTGAATGTAAAAGCATTGATTTGATCAACAAAAGACCCGATCTTAGACACGCCAGATGTTTATATGTGGGGGCACTATCATATATTGACAATATACAAAGCAGTCTATTGTGGCTACTTCATCAAATCATGATGATATAATAATTATTCATGAAGCAAGCAAAAAATATTGTGGCTGCGCCCAATGATACAATCTTATTCGAAAAAAATATGACTTGAAATATGACAAAATATTCACAATTTTATATGAAGATAATGCAACACACATAACACAATTGGAAGAAGGATTCATAAAGGGAGATAAAACAATACATATTTCACAAAAGTTCTTCTACGTACCTAAGCTAAAAAAAAATGGTGATATCAATGTGCAACATATTCATTCAAATCAATTTGAACAATTTATTTACTGCATCTCTACCAATTGCAACTTTCAGGAAGATGCATGGTGCACAAGATTGGGATGGAAAGATTCAAATATTTGGATTGATGTTCTCATCAGGAGTTAATATGTGATGTATCTTTTTTCCTCATAAAGTTTTATCCTTATGAGTTTTCCTTGTAAGGTTTTTAAAGAGGCATCCAAAATGCATATTATTATATATTTGTACTTGTTAGGGATGCATTGGAAGTCATTAATTTAAGTATTTAATTATATTTTTAGTTGCTTTATTTATTATTCTAGAATAGGGTTTAGTTTCAAAGTTTCATAAGGATTAGGTTAAGTTATAGTTATTAGTAAAATAGGATTTAGGTCTCCTACTTTCATAAGAATTAGATTTCCTATTAATGTAATAAGACTCCTATTTAAAGGGGCTTTTGATGAATAAATCAGTAAGTTATAATTCAACAAAAAGCAAGAGGGATACACTCACCATGGCAGCTGCAACAGGCGGAAATGATGCTCATCTTCATCTTGTGGCTAAGGCGTCAAGGTGGAGGAGTTACAGGGGCGGCGGATTAGCCAAGGAGAAAATTTTCAGACATTTCTTGAAGAGTGTCTGAGAGCTGCTTTTTGCTTTTGTTTGTAATTGTTGGGTCGGGTCACTTTTGGACCTGATTTGGATTATTTGGCTTTTGTTTGATTATTTAATAAAATGGTCCATAGGGCCAAAAATTTAACTAAAACAAAAAGCAAGAGATCAAAGTTCTCTCTTCCATTGAACTCTAAAGTTTCAGTCTCCCTTTGAAGAGCTAAAGAGATCAGAGTTCTCTTTTTTAATGAATTCTAAGGTTTCAACATCCCTTTAATGAGTTGATTTATATGTCGCCCTGTGAATCGATCATTCCCTAAAGATCCATAACAATTTGGTATCAGAGCCTAACACAATGGGCGATGAGATCAGTTCTCGATTTCAAGGAAAACATACCATTACAGAAACCTCAATGAACTATAAAATTACAGCAATGGAAAAATGCCTCATCGAAAGAATTGTCCAAGTCATCCAAGAACAATTGTCTAGATTGAGAATTGACTCTACAAAATCAGCAACCCACAAACCTGAGTCAAATAGTGCCCAAACAACTAGCATATCAACAATTCCTGCTACAAAAGGCAATACACCACCTACTTATAACGACACCAATAATCCATTAATTCAGGAACATTGTTCTTTTTTTACCCTCCCTAGGAGATCCCACCCCTTTTTGCTCCCTTGGTGACTCGAACTCGCAACCTTTGGGTTGGAAATAAGGAGTGCTTACCAACCGAGCAACTCTCTCTCGTCATTCAGGCACATCGTTGTGAACATTTTTTTTTGAAAAAATAAAAAAAAATAAGCGATTTGGACCTCATGAAAGCAAAAAAGATTGTTGTGGCTGGATTTCACTTGTTCGAACTAGCACCATTATGGTATTATCAACTTAAACGAGTGAAAGGCTCAATGAGTTGGGAAGAATATTAGCGATTTGGACCTCATGAAAGTACCAACCTGATGGACAAATTAATCTTGCTTCAACAAACAAATAGAGTTGAAATTTATCAATGTCAACTTCAAGCTAGGGCTGGAATTGGATATGTTGATACTGATCCAGATTTTCTAGAGGATTGCCCTGAAACTTGAGCTTGAGGACAAGCTCTTTCAACGTAAGGGAAGTAATGTTAGGATGCGTTGGAAGTCATTAATTTAAGTATTTAATTATATTTTTAGTTGCTTTATTTATTAATCTAGAATAGGGTTTAGTTTCAAAGTTTCATAAGGATTAGGTTAAGTTATAGCTATTAGTTTGGAATAGGATTTAGGTCTCCTACTTTCATAAGAATTAGACTTACTATTGATGTAATAAGACTCCTATTTAAAGGGGCTTTTGATGAATAAACCAGTAAGTCATAATTCAACAAAAAACAAGAGATTAGAGTTCTCTCTTCCATTGAACTCTAAGGTTTCAGTTTCCCTTTGAAGAGCTGAAGAGATCAGAGTTCTCTCTTTTAATGAATTCTAAGGTTTCAGCTTCCCTTTAATGAGTTGATTTATATATCGCTCTGTGAATCGATCCTTCCCTAAAGATCCATAACAGTACTCTTTTTCCTTCACTACAATTTTTTCCACTGGATTCTTTCTAGTAAAATTTTAACGAGCCACATAATCTATCAAATAGACATTCAAGGGAGAATGTTATAAGCATATTTGTATTATCGTGAATGTCTATTATGTAGATTCCTTTGAAGAAAAGTTAGGAACCCTTACTTTGGGATCAAGTTAGTATTCCTCTATAAATAAAAGGGGTCCTCATTATAAAGAATCTCACAATCTCTAATCCTTGAAGAGAAATAAAAAATCTTTTCAGAATAATTTTCTATATCTGAGGAAGAATAAGAAGAGATTCAAAAAATACGAAAATATTCAGAAAAGTTATACTAGTTCGAAAGCGGTGCAGTCTGCACAAGAAGACATAATACATAAATTGGACCCTTAACTTGGCTTCAAATTATAACTTTGACCTTTAACTTTGTTAAGTGCACAAATAGGCACTTTAACTATCCAAAACTTAAACAAAAAAACACTCGGATCCTACCTGGCAAAATGCGTGAAATACACTCAAATTAGGCGCGTCAGATGTAAAAACCAAGGGGGCCAACAGTAAAAAAAGCATTGAAAGGACAATTAAACCCTCTTTATATTTTTTCTAACAATTTTCCCCTCTTTTTGTATTATTTGTTGTTCACTGCAAAATGCAAGTGACATTTAATAAAAAAAATTGTTATTACGAAAAAAAAATTATAATGAAGTTTTTTTTTATATCTTTTAAATATTTAAGTAGCGTGTAGTACTAAATTTTTTTTTTGAGATTCAATCAATTTTTTTTGTCTTTGAAATATTTCTAGCTGTTAATTACTGTAATTTATAGTACTTTCTAAGAAATTTTCAAATAATATATATTATTTCATTTGTCCGAATTTATGCGTCACCGGTAAAATTTGAAGAGTCAATCAGATCTTTTATATATTTTTATATCTTTTAAATATTTAAGTAATTAATTATCGTGATTTATAATATTTTATACAATTATTTAGTATAGTAAAAGAAATTTAAAAGAAACACGCATCCTTCAATAGTAAAATATGGGTCCCCCTTTTTTTTTACAGGTTGACCTCCTGCCTGTATAGTCTTTTTTTGTCCAGAAGGAAAAAGGAACACGT
>NW_006239145.1:985612-995742 GCF_000226075.1 Solanum tuberosum | reverse complement strand
TTTCTAAAAAAAATATATTTTAATTATGATTTATAGTACTTTTAAATATAACGTATAGTGTGTTTGTAGGCTCTTATTAGATTGAAAAAATATTTTAAATTAGTAATTATTGTAATTAATAGTGTATATTACGTAATTTTCAAATTTGTAATAAAAAATTTTAAATATTAAATCTAATAATTTATAGTATCTTAAATGTAATCTTTGAATACACATAAATTAAAAAAAGAAATAAGACAAATAAATTATAAATTGAATAATTGACATTTTCAAATATTAATTTACCACAAAATGAAAGTGAAGGAAGAAGTTGTAAGGCAGAAATAAAGAGAAGGGAATGGAATTAGTGAGGTGGGGTCCATATCCATTAAAAGATATTGAAATAAATGCATGGCAAATTGAAAAGGTGTCAAATAGTCAGGAAAACGGGCCCACATGCATTGAATTAGTCTGCAGCCATTGAGTAGGTCACTAATACACGTGGGAGCGTTTGCATTTCACGCTTTTGGCTCCGAAAATCGTGTGTTTATTTATTTAAAGGTAGGATAGTTAAAGTGCCTATTTGTGCATTATGAAAGTTGGAGGTCAAAGTTAAAATTTGAAGCCAAGTTTAGGGGTCAATATATGTATTATGCCGCACAAGAATGACACTTCAAAAACCGAAAGTTTAAAGTTTACAGTATTTGGATTGTGTGGTCCACACATGCCCAAGTGCGGCTCTAAGAAATATCATACACCAACATTTTAACATTCTTCAATTCCTCTCAAAGGTCTAATTCATGTAGTCGATTAACATAAAGCATTGAAGTCACGCCAAGAAAAGGTAGAGAAAGAAGAAAGGAAGAACAACGAGAACATGACTAGCAATATAAACAAAGACAACCCATAAAGAAAGATCAGACGTCATATATAATCAGCTAGGTAGGAACCAAATCTAAAGACACAGATAAACAACAAACAAACTCAAAACACACACAATGCGGTACTGATAAATGGAAAGAACAAGTGTAGATCCCACTTAATTATATTAAATGGCAAACAATTGAACAAGTATGGAGGACTCTAATGCTTTAGCTAGCAACGGGGAGGATGGGAGAGTTTGCACTGTTCAGGGAGCTTCATGGCAGGCATGTTTTGGATCAATTTCCAGGGAAGGTACCAATTGGAATTCTTGTTAAGAGCAAAAGCAGCTCATGTCTGCATTGGAAAGCGCGGTGCAGCACTTGGCTGTAGGCAACGGTGGAGTCACTTGATGGTTTGCATGCCATTTAACCTTCCCCATTCATCTTACATATTCCTTGAGCCCATAGCAAAAACTATAGGAGTCACACCTCTCCTCTGATCAAGCATAGAGATGAAAGAGTAATAATAAATAGACAAAAAACCGACTGCTAAATAAAATTGAGCTACAATTTTGACTCAAAAGAAACAGAAATGGTTCAGATGTCACAATATCCCATACAATAAAATAGTTTGGGCGATCATACCATGCATATCAGAGACCGCCTCAAAGAAGACAATTAAAAAATAACCTAGAAACGACATCATAGTTGTTAAAGGGCCTATCAAGTTCTTCATGCATACCACCGAATAACAGATGCAAACAAGATCTAGTTTAACAGAACTTCCAGCGATTATCACAGTTAACACATGTGACATATGTTGTCATTGGTTCATCAGCACTCCGAGTTTGCATCTGGTAGTAAGTGGTCTGACTTTTCCCACACCTACCACACTTAAACTTATCTGTGCTGGCCTTTGGAGGACCTCCAAGCTGGCTATTAAATAATGCTTTTTCTTTGATCTTCTTATTCTCCTTTTGCCTTTCATCACTTGCCATTTCTTCTGGGCTCAAATCAACAATACTGTGAGGTGAATACTGTCCTGTAAGGACTTTCCTCCGGAAATCTGGATTGTTTGGATCCTTGATGTTAAACATTATTGACCTATACTTAAACTTCTGGGAGCCACTAGATTTACCCCACTTCTCAAACATAGCAGTCTCAACCTGAACTGCAACTCTATAAGGATCAGAACCATTCACAGCATCCCTCAAATCATCGTCATCAACTTCAACCAAGACTTTGCAAAGAGCCTCAGAAAGGAGCTCCCGAACTTTGTCTCTCACAGGATCCTTGCAATAAACAAGAGCAGACAACTTTGGTGGGGCAGCACTAGCCACATGAGATCTCAATTTCTCATCCTTGGGTTTCTTCTCAATCTTAACACTTTTGGAACTTGTATTCTCAGTCTTCATAACAGAAACATTCTCAGACTTTACGTCAGTGAAGGAACTTTCTGCCTTCACTGCTCTCTCAGATTTTTGAGTCAGAGACTTACTTGACCTCTCAACTGTCACATTCTCAACCCTTGACACCTTTTCAACCTTCACTGAGTTCACACGCTGAAATTTATTGCCTTCATCACCATCATCGCCAGCACATTCAGCTTTTACAGATTCCCCATTTACTTCATTGCCGTTCTTATTTTTCGTTGTCTCTCTCACAATTATAGTCTTCCAGTTCTTCACTACATCAGAAGCCAACACCTGGATCTTCTCCCTTGGATGTTTTGTCAATGTTCGGAGGCGTTTGCCCACCTGAAACATTATTCATTATGTCAATTACAGAAAAAGGATCCATTAGCAGATGAGCACCTCCAAGAGGACAATAAGCGTAAGAAAGAAACAATAACAGGTAATAACACACGTACATGAAATTCCTGAATCAATCTCCGGGAAAGCCCTGAGAGAATGAAACCACACTAGCTAAAACACATGAACTCACAATACTGACCCATGTTTTTTTTCCAAAAGAAGAGAGAAAAGAGAAAGAGATAATAGTAGTACTACTAGTAACAACCAACAACAATAACCGCGTGAATAGTGTGAACTTACAATACTGACCCATGATTCTTTTCCAAAAGAAGAATGAAAGTAAATAGGTCTCGCACAACAAAAATAGAAAAGGAATCATCACAAAGAAGAAAAGAGTCATTGGAAACCATGGTGGAAGAAGAAGATAACAAAAAGGAAACTGAAACATGCTTATGGAGGAGTCCTGAGAATCATATAGCAAAATGTCCCTATATTATCTCCTTTTGACCTTTTTTCTTTTTCACCTTTCACATTCAACTTCTGAAAATTGACAGCTTTCCTTTGAATTTTGTTGAGAATATAATTAAGTAAAGAAAAATGTGCTCTCTCTAACAACTTACGCTTCGAGATAAGATGAAACTACTAAGAACGGGTCAAAAACCAAGGACCAAAACCGACGAACACCCTGTTTTGTTTTTACTACTAAAACCGTCCCAAAACCACGAACTTGATAACGTCGGAAAATGGTGGTTCGCTATACGGAAACTAGCTGACTGCTTCGATTAAAACTAAGGCACTAAGGCCTCATTTGTCTTTGAATCTCAATGATTAAAATATTGTAGGTAGATCTGAACACTGAATGATTAAGATTGTTTGTTTTCTAAGCATTTGAATATATTGAATTAAAAAATTATTAAGTATTAACAAATACAACAACAACAATAATATACTCGATATAATCCCACAAAATAAAATTTAAACAATATAGTAATTAATATTCTATCAATCATAAGTTTTAAATCCACAAATTTTAAAAACTATTGAGATTTTTAACTGGATATATAGATTGTACTTATTTTTTACAGACACAAAATTAATTAATTTCCTCTAATAAAAATACAAGCAGCAAGAAAGATAGATATACCTTAGTCTTAAAATGAGACAAAAACATACTACATAGCTTATATAGAAATGCAGCTATGAAATCCCACAATCAATTTGGATAATAATTAAAATGAAATCAATACGTCATATTTAATTCAACCTAGCAATTAATGCACTTAATGAGCCGCCGAAGAGCGCTAAATGGGTTTCAGATTTCATTTCAAATCTGCCCAATTCAGATGTTTCAAGACCCAACAAGTGGTAGAATTTTAAGAAAAACAAATGTACTTAATGAGCTATCATCCGAATAATTCAGATTCAATGATACCTAAGGGGGGTCTGTCGGTTTTTAAGAAATATATATTTAAAAAAATGTAGTAACTTGGAATCGAACCCAAGTATTTACCATGATATTGAACAATTCTACCACTAGACCACACATACTCAATGATGGAATACTTCCGTTGTTTTCTATTATTTATACTCATCAATTGCAGTTTTGCATTTCAAAAAGTGGCAAAATTGATCGGATTTCAAATTAAAAAATTATAGTATTTGTGCATTTTTGGATGGATGTCTGTCGGTTTTTCTTAAAGAAAAACAAAAAAATTATAGTTTCCGAGGAATTTTGCGTGAAAAATAATAGACGAACATCCTTTGATTTTCTTTTTTAAAAAGCCATTGAAAAACCAGGAGACTCCATCAGTTTTTACTAATTTTTAGTAGTTTAGTCACACACTTCAAGTTGGTATTTCAGGCAGAGGTCTTGAGATCAAATCTCATTGTCATCTATTATCAAAAAGAATTTGCACATGCTTAGCCCAAGAAAAAAGAATTAGGCCCACACGCGAAGGCGCATGTTGAAAATATAATTAAGCAAAAGTGTGCGCTCTCTATCCTCTTCAGCTAGATGAGATGATCACATACTTCTACAAAATTTTACTTATTCATCTATCCATTAGAATCGCGCGCTTCTTTGAAATCCAATCACTTCTACTTCCCTTTTCATAATTGACAAAACCTTCTATTTAATCATGTAAAAAGTAGTATCTGCATATGCAAGGAATTTAGAAATTGAGGTTCAATTGCTTTTTTATTCTCTAGTTCTGATTTCTGATCACATGATTCAAAAATGGTAGTAAAAGCAAAAGTTGTTTTTGATATGGTCACTTGATTAGCTCAAAGGATAAAACCTAATCCAGACCAAAAAAGAGACTCAGGATAAAGTTCGCTACTTCATACAAAGAAAAAAAAAAGATAAATGTTCGCAACCTGATTAATTCATTGTGATTGTCTGCAATGGTCATTAAGACTTATGGTTTCTAGGAAATATGATGCCAGGGCCATTATGTTATTTTAGCATGCTAGATATGCTAGCTGTGTTTTGATTTAAGAAAGGGGTGCAGAAAGAAAGCAGATAGTTGTGAACCTTTTTTTTAGACCAAGAGAATATCCATTAGGCTGACTTACCTCTTCTGATTCTCTATTTGCTTCCTGAATAGTAGTTCTTCCACTATTGAATGTAAAAGGCATCAGCTTGTATACTGAAAGAGTGCTAGTCAAAGTTCATAAAGTGGGATCGCTTTAACTTAAGGAGTGATGACCCCTTGCTTAATATTGCTTTGTTGCTTTAAGTGATAGGTATCATTTAATTGCTGATCTGGAATAATTACTATTAATGGCTTCTATGTGATGGGCCAATTGATCCTAATTTTAAGGGGCAGTAATCCCAATATTATAATTCCACAACCTTCCAATTATGGTATATCACATTTTTAGATAATAACCCAGAATCCACTTTAGTGAAGCTAAAAAGCATATCAAACGGGGGAACAAATGCTCTTCTTTAAATAAGGAAAAAATTCATTTGCTTTCAATGAAGAAGCACAATTGTTATCAAAAGCAATTTGTAACTTAGAAGTGACGGAATGGTGTAAGGCTAGGGGTTATCACTTAACATCAGAAGCAAAGTGTTGTCATGTACAGAGCTTTATTCTAAAGAAAAACACATAGAGATTCCCCTGAAGTAATTCAATTTATTTTTGCAAAATAAAAAGGAAAAGAATTCCAGAAACTGGAACTAGGCAAAATCCAAGCTTTTCAAGAGCAAGTAAACGGAATTAGCAAATGTGTGGATGCTAAAACTGAAAAGCGGGAGATTGTATATTATAATAGCAAGGCGACGAAGAAAATGAGGATATCTTTGAATACCTGTGTGGAAACGAGGACTTGATAATTGACAGGAAATTTCTTGAGCCGCTTCAAAGCGTCAAGGCACCTATCCTCCTCCGGTGAGGAATCTGCATCGCCGTCAACAGCGGCTGCATCAGCCGATCTCTTTACCGCATCGAACAGCTCGATTAGCTCCTTCTCCATATCTACTGACTAAGAACAATCGGATCTTCAAGCAAGAAAAACAACAAACATTCTAAAGCGCACAAATCGAGCAGGTGAAAGTCTTCGGCGTTTCTTCAAATGATGAAACCCTAGACTTTAGATGTGGGAGAGATTAGTCGTTACGATTGAGGCGGGGATGAGCTAATCGAGGTTGTTGCGGCACGTGTGCGGCGATCGGACGGTAGAGAAGGGCACACTGGATATCAAGATCCAAAGACGTGAGATCGGCGACTAGTTATAATTAGCATAGTCGGAATTCTTTGTTTTTCATTACTACGGCTTCCTTTTTTCTTTTTTTTTTTGGCATATTTAAAACTATATAACAAGTATGGTAAATTACATTTTTTGTAGATTAAAATATTTGTGATCAAAGATTAAATGTTACGGGCAGATTGTAAAATTGTAGTATAACATAGAAATTTTCAAAGAGAGTTAACCGTATAATATGATATTTTAACAATAGTTGAAGTATGGTGAATTAAGTATAGTAGTATTCTTTTCTTTCTAGGGAAAGAGAAAATTAAATAAATATAGACGCAAGACCTAAGGACCAAAACTAAATGGCTGTTTGCATATTTGAATAATCCAACAAGGATTCAAATGGCTACAGAAGGTCGAGCAAACCTTTGCCTCTTTTGGGATGATGCTTTGCAAGGTAAACGAGCAAACAACATGCCCGTGCGAGTTAACTGATCCAACCCCAGTTAGCTCACACGCATGTAAAGGGTTAGGTTCGTGTTCTTGGCATTGAAGTCAAAGCGATGATGCCTATACATACAACTACAAGTATACATTTCCTATCTTGTATTAGATTATGGTGATCCGCCACTGCATACAAGTATACATTTCCTATCTTGTATTAGATTTATGGTGCAAGCTAAGAATTTTAGATGATAAAGCTATCATCTTATGTAACTGCACGCTCTCTTGCTGAAACTGTATCCTCAGATAAATGATGTGATGAAATTGAACATGCAGGCACCAATTGAAAATAAAAGTCGGATTATTTTGGAAACTCATTCAACCTCTGCATAGCTAGCATACACAGATCACGATTCTTTCTGGTGAGTACACCACAAGGAAGCATCAAGTTAACAATATGAACAGTAATGAGAGCACAAAGCTCGACCAAGGAAAATAAATCCAAATCAGAAAATTGATTGAAGCAGCTAACCATCAAAGGCTCGTGATTGTACTAACAAGGACCATGAAATGTAAATGTATTATTGACTTTAATCCTGCTCAAGGATTGTTTATCACCAAAACTGATATCAGTTAGCTACCAACTTCCTCGACATTTTTATCACTTCTCTTCTTCCTGCTTCTCAATAAATGTCTTCCTCAAAAAATCCCATGGCTGCAAAGATATAGTGAAGAATGTATAAAGTCAGATAAGCAAATTAATAGACATCAGTAAATCAATTTCACATACCACACTGAGGCGATAGCAAACTACATCAACTAGAAAAGCATTGAACAATCTCTCAAAGGGAGTTACGGGTATTTCCTGAAAACCTCCCAGGAAACTACATTAACTGGAAAAGCATTGAACAATCTCAAAAGGAGTCACAGGTATTCCCAAAAACTTAATCAGCAACTTCTTTTTACCTCTAGAGACTGCATTATACATAAATAATCCCGTTGAGGTTATCCAATAAAACAGCTAATTACAGAAATATCACATCAAGCTCAACATATTTCAAAAACTTTTATCCAGCTCACCTCATCTGGCATCTATAATTAAACCTACCTCTCCTATTTGTTTAACACATCTTTGGATTTTATGAGCACGACATAGATTACAACTTCCTCATTACTGCAGGAAAATGCTAAGGGTCATCAAGGAAAGGTCTTTATCAGACCTGATAAGAAGTTTCTTTTAAGGTTTTCAAAACAAGAGAAAGAAACAGATATAATTTCAGAAAACTTAAGGAAATAGAAGTGTGATGAAACCTAACATTTATATCACATCCCAAATAACTTAAACTATACAGCACAAATATAAGAAATAAACCATCAAGGATACAGAACCTTTCAAACTAATAACAGGTAGGCAACTCATAAAAGAATTCAAGCAACAGATCATTGAGACAACCAATTTTTCCCATATGAAACGACAAGAACATACAGCTGCGAAAACAAAGGTAACCACCAAGAGAGATGAAGAGTAAACCAGTATCAAGAATCAAAAATCATGACATTTAGAAAACAATAGTTTAAAAAGATGTTTGACAGAAAACCATTTCCACCTGCAGCCTCCTCCCCAAAATTGTATCATTCATGTCTAACTTCCATGGTATCTAACACTTCACTTTTTTTGGCCTTTTAACTTGGGGCCTGCAGGAATATGAGCATCGAAGGGAAACCAGAGGCAAATCTAAGATTTAAACATTATGGTTCTAGTTTGGGGTTCTACCACATCTCATTTGATTTACTGGGTTCAAACTCAATCAATTGTACTTATCTTGCAGATTTTTTAACACATATACAAGGTCCAAATGAAAGCACTGCATCCGCCTCCCTCTTCATTAGTTCATTAGACCAAAACCCAGGGGAAACATTAGCTTGATGGTATAAAATAAAAACATCAACATTTCAGAATGAAAAAATGCACATAAAAGAGTACCAAAATCTGGGAGGTGGTAGGACATCTCAGTCTATCCAAGGTAGTCGGACATCTCAGTCTATCCAAGATCCGGACTAACTACAATAGTAAGTGGCTTGGAAAAGTTCCATGGATCACCAAAGGTCACTACCGCCATACAATCCCACTCACACTCTCGTATGTTACAAGGATCAAGGAAGTACAGCGGTATTTTGCAAGTGCAAAAAGCTGTATATTGTTCCTATCCTTCTCTTTGTCCATTTTTATTTTTATATTTTTTTTAAAAAAAAAATCCTATGGGTAAACATGCTACTAGTAACCCATCCTTATCCTTTGTTACCTCCTCATTCCTTAAACCAAGCACATTCGATCCCCTACCACATCCTCAAAACTGTTGTGTTTTGCAAATTTAGATCGAGCATAACACATAGATCATGAAATCTAGCAACAACAGTGTAAACCCAAAAACAATAACGATGCACGATTGTTCAACCATTGAACATTTCCAAATCCCAGTCCAACAAAAATAATTAATCCTGATTAATCATTTGATATAACGATTATATTTTAGAGGATTGACGGAAAATCAACACAACCATTCAGTATCTAATTACCAACTTGACTTTGAAATTGTATCCAAATTGAATGAAACATGAGGGAAAACGAAACAGATCTGGATAGATATTATAAGCAGAGATCTCAAAATTAATAAAAAGCAGAGATGAGGAATTAAGGAAAAGAAAGAAGATAAAGGACCTGGATGACCCAGAGGGCACCGGTCACGGCGGCGACACCCCACCCTGCGGCGGCCTGGATATCGGTGGATTGTGGACGGAGTTTGGGGCGGAGGAACTTGAAGATTCCGTTACCTGCTGCAGCTGGACTAGTCATCTTCGGCGTCGAAAGCCCTAGACTTTGGTTTTCTAAACTTTTTGCAATGCAATTAATGAGAAAGCAAAAGGAATGCCAAGTCCTATAAAGCGAGAGCCCCACAATTTAAGTTGGTCGAATTCCAACAGAATAGTTTTTTCACCTTCTCGGTCTAATTTTTAGATCCCCAAATTTTAAGGTCCGTGGCAAATTGAAGGTATAAAGGGTGTGTTTGGTAGGAAGGAAAATATTTTTTGGAAAATGTTTTCCAATTTTTTCATGTTTAGTTGAATAAAATGTTTTGGAAAATGTTTTTTAAATCAACTCATTTTTCTCAAATTTAAGGAAAATGACTTCTATTTAAAACTTAAAGGAAAACATTTTCCAAAACTCTCTTCCAACTTCAAATTACAATTTTTTTTGTTGAAAAAATTAATTTATTTTTCCCCTATCCTCAAATCATCCCCCAAAAAAAATAATTTTAAAGCTTGTTTTTAAAAAATAGTTTTAACTTCAATTTTTTAACTCCACCCTCACTCCCAACCCCCAGCCCCCGAC
>NW_006239145.1:971871-985099 GCF_000226075.1 Solanum tuberosum | reverse complement strand
TTTTTAAAAATATTTTCAATTTCAAAAATTATTTTCTACTCTAGTAAAAATAAAAGATATTTCTCAAAAATATTTTTCATTCATAAATCAAACACTAAAAATCTTTTCTGAAAAATAGTTTCTACTCACCAATCAAACATGAGAAAATAAGTCAAAAATCTACTTGTTTTCTAGAAAAACATTTTCCTTCATACCAAACACATCCAAAATATATTTTATATTAACAATATATAATTTTCACATCATATATAAATGTGTCATTCAATTTGGCTTCTGCCAATATCTACGTCCTCCAATTTTGAGTGTGCACGAATAGACACTTAAACTTGTATGAAATTGAACAAATAGACACATTCATCTTACGCGACGTCCTACATAGCAATTTTATTTCCTACGTGGCGTCCTATGTTTATTATGTCACGTAGGACGTGCATATCTACTTGTTTAATTTTATACAAGTTTAAGTGTCTACTTGTGCACACTCAAAGTTGGAGGTATAATTATAATTAGTTGAAGTCAAGTTAAAGGGCATATTTATGTATTATGCCTATAATTTTATATCCTGAAACAGGTCTTTACAAATATATGTTAATAATTGTAAAATGTTGCTATTTTTTTTATATTTTATATGCATTAGAGTTGTATGGGAAAAATTAATGTAAACATGTGGTCGCACTGAATGAGAATGTATGACATTAAAACAATGCTAATGACAAGCTAAGCAAATCAGTTTATCGACTAGTCATTTCCATCGTGACCACCGAACTTCTGACAATGAAGAAAGGGACTCGTGACCCGAAGAGATGTTAGAAGAAAGAGGGGACTCGTGGACCGAAGTCTTGTTAGAAGAAAGAAAGTAAGGACACATCAGCTAAGTCCATACAGGATCCCGCAAATCGTGACGGATTTACAATTGGTGCGTGTAACAATATGTCCAAATGAAGCATTTCTATTGGATTACGTACTATTGGGCTCGAGCAGAGCAATTTCAGTGGTTGATGTATTTTATTTGTTATCTATGAATAACTAAGTTAGTCACTTGTAAAGGATCAGATTTTTGACAATACAAGGTTTTCCGTCTATATTTGCACTCTAAGCTTTCTCTCATTAGTTACTCATTTAAGGCATATCGTTTAAGAACAATTATACTAGATTTCTCAGTTTCAGAACTAACAAGGTCATCACTAGAATCATAAACAATAATCCGTGTAAATATTAGCGGAGAATGAGAAGGACTAGTAGATGTGGAGATCAATGATAAATTTGAATGATGATTTCATTTTAAAGATTATCTGGGTTATTACCATTTTTTGTGTTGATACCTTTTTCAAATAATGATTATAATATATATTTCCCTATATTATTGGTGATTTATTTTAATTTATTTGGAGAATTATCAAAAAATTACTTTTACTTATTTTCTTAGTAATAAAATTATAAAATTGAAGATAATATACACCACTTAGATTCATAAAAATTACGCTCTATATTTTGGGACTGACACTTTTATGCCTCAACTCACGCTCCCATTTTTTAAAACACTGGCTCCTTGGTAAGAAGTAGTGGTGGTGGAATCTTTAAGGGAAGAGTTAATGAAGCCTAAGGGAATTGCACGCCCACATGGATCAGATCCTAGGGGCACCTCAGCTCTTGAAAGACCAAATTCAAATAAATACATCTAGTTGTCTTGCAAAGACAGCGCGGTATCAAAGCCTATTCCAAAGAGGCTTAATATTTGTATCGAATAAAATTAAACTTAAATTAATCTAGCTAGAGAGAGGAGGGAGGAAGGATATATGACTGAAATTAAAATTCAATAACATCTCAAATCTTACGCATATAAAATTATTGATTGAACAATAATAGTATAAATTTTTTCCAGTAAAATAGATAACTTCAACACATCAATAAAACAAACAACATGATAATAAAAATAGATAAAAATACGAAATAGAAAACATTAAATAAATATGAAATTAAAATTGACTCAACAAGAAAAATATAAAATGCTTAAACATAATTAATTTTTGAGACGCTCATCCTTCTTCTCTCCAATATTGTTGTCATTACCTTTAATTGGCTCATCTTGTTCATGTAGTTGTTTCTTTCGCTCATCAACTTTATTCTTTTTAAGAGCAACTAGATTTATCAGACCTTTAAGTTCTTCAGCATCGAGTTCATAAAAGCTCTTTCCCTCAACAACTTCATTAAACAATAACTCTGTTTTTTTCTCCTTATTATTTTGTTCCATTTTTGTAATGTTTTCTTCTTGAGCCTTCATCATTTTGTCAAGATTGGATTCATGTGTAACTAGATTAGGCATCCTTAGGAACTCAGGAAAACTTAAATACTTCTCGAATCTTTCCTTAACTTGAGTTTCAGTTGGCCATAAAATAACTTCTCCCGGACAAAAAATAATTAGCCCAAGTGGTATATCACACAAAATTGATAATTCTTGTGCTTTCTTAGACAAACTTGCTATTTTCTTATAAAGGGGATTTTTTGTATTACTATCATCACTTAATTCCCTATCGCTCTCATGCTCCGTATTAGACATATTTTGTATACACTCAATAAAAAATGAACACTTTATTTGGGAGAGAAGAGACTATGATTGAGCAAGTAAAATGAAGAATATATTTTTTTTATATAGACGTCTAAGAATGTTATTACCATATAATTAAATATATTATTTATGTATATTCTTAAAATACTAGGAAATCATTTATAGTTTTGAAAAACGTAATCCATGAAGAAGATTTGGTTCCAAGAGAATTATTCATGTATTTTCTTAAAATGTTAAATTTTTAATTGTGATTTTGAAAAGTATAATTAATAAACCAGATTTGGTTCCAAGTGAATTCTTTATAAATTTTCTTAAAATGTTAAAAATTTAACTATGATTTTGAAAAACATAATTCATGAATATATTTTTTTAAAAGCTAAAAGTCCAGGTGTAATTTTGAAAATAATAATCAATTAAGCTGATTTGGTTCCAAGTGAATTCTCCATGTCTTTTCTTAAAATGTTGAAAGTACAATTGTGATTATGGAAAGTATAATCCATGAAGCAGATTTGGTTTTATGTTGATTTGGTTCCAAGTGAATTCTTCATGTTTTTTTTAAATGTTAAAAGTACAATTGTGATTATGGAAAGTATAATCCACGAAGCAGATTTGGTTCCAAGTGATTTCTTCATGTTTTTTCTTAAAATGTTAAAAGTATAGTTGCGATTATGAAAAGTATAATCCATGAAGCAGATTTGGTTTTAAGTGAATTCTTCATGTATTTTCTTAAAATGCTAAAAATTCAATTGTAATTTTAGAAAGATCAAATTACGATCTTACCCTTCCTTAAAGTCTTGCCTCCGAATAATTTCAATTGTTCAAATGCGTAATCATATATGTGTACGAGTCTAAGTACGTACCCATATTGATAAACTTCTATCCCAACCCAAAAGTCAACCTCAACCCTTAAGGTCAAAATTTTAGTTTTATTTTAAAATCAGTTCATCCATGGTACAAGGATCTCAAATCTCAAATTTCCTATTAAAAATTTGAGTTTGAAACAACCTCCAAATCAAAGAAAAATGATTTCTAAAGCTAAAAAATCTCCCTCAATTTCTACTTTTAAAATACGATAGAAAATTAAATAATTAGTGAAATAGCGAAAAAATATCAAAGTCAAAGTTAAAATCTTACCCCCAAGCCAAATCATGAAGTTTCCTTAAAATTGTCCAAAACTGAAGTCCAATACTCAAAATATGCATAAAATGAAAATATAACTGCAAAAGCGGTAAAAACACCATAATATGGTGAGACCAGGAATTCAACAATGCCCATAACATTTTCAAACTTGGAAGTTGGAATCAACACTCAGAACTCATCAGAAATGTCACAATCCGAGCCTACTCTCAGAACGTGATCGGCACTCAAGAACCATTGATGGTCCCCAAGCGAACTCTCATCCTAGCTGACTACAAGCGAAATACTAACTCAAGCATACACAAACATCCAACTGAAAGAAATATTTAACAACAGTTTACTGAATCTCATAACTCTCTAAATATATTGAGTAAAAATATAAGGTTTAAATAAAACATCTTAAATTGAATACTGAAGGACTGATCAAGACTGTCTATCTATGAAGCCTCTACTGTATAAATATAGGTGCAGGGACAAGACCCACAACACCTTAAAACTCTACTACTAGCAAATCATAAAACTGGAGACCTCCGAGAGCTAGGAGGCCTCACCAAATATTGACGAATGTATGATGTTATCTCAATAGAATGTTTGTTGATGATCTTAAGTACCTAAATCTGCATCATGAAAAGATGCAGGTCGAATGACATCATTACATTGAATGTACGAGTATGTAAAATAAAAAAAATAACTGAACTGAAAGACTGAAAATAACTCAACTGAAGAGTAATATAAATCATGATGAAAATCATTTAAACTCTTTTTGTAGGGATGCAATAATAGTAAATACTGGACTAAAATATATAAATAAAAATATAGTTTACTTTACTTTACTGGGGAGTTTCTCTAACCGACAACCATCACTATGAGCCTCGTGTGATACAACATCTTACCCACGTTGCCAGAGCCGCCCTATACCTTGCCAGAGTATAAGACGCAAGTGAACTGTTGGATCCACTAAAAAACCTTCTTGAGGAAGCTGAGGAGTCTCCCGTCTTGCGGTATGATCCTATTTACGTTGGGGGCGTACGTTATGGAGTTTGAATTATATGAACTCTTACCCTAAATAGGTGCTCAATACTACTTCCCAAAATATAACTGAATGCCCATGTCAAAGTACTCTCTAGGTTGAGATAATTTCTCAAAAGGCCTCTTTAAGAGGTAACTGAAGTTGTACTGAATCTTTCTGAATTACTCTGAAAACTCTTTATACTTTTCTTAAAATAGTACTCTCTTTTCAATATGAAAAATCATACTTTCTTTAAGGGATAACTGAATTTCTCTTTTTCTAATTGAAATGCTTTTAAAAACTATTTATGCTCTTGCTATAATAGTAGTTTTTTCTCAATGTGAAAATAGTACTTTTGTAACCATTTGTGTTCCCTTAAAACTCTTGTCAAAAGATACTTTAAGATACTCTTGAACTCACTTTAAAATTCCAAAATCAATGTATGAAAATAAATGCACAAAGGCTTTCAATACAAATTTCATCAACTAGGGTTCATGTGAAATATAAGCATGAACAACAACTCAAGGATATCAATGCATATAATATTGCAATCTCATAATCTAAGAATTTAGAATTCGGAACAAGAATATAACTTATATCAAGAATTTCATAAAATTGAGGGAAAAATACTAGATTGAACTTTTCACAGACTGAATTTAGATGCAAGGCGCGAGGAATAACTAGTCCAACACTATGAACAACCTTACATATCTAGAAGAACAAATTTCTTAAAGAAGTTTGAAGGAGAACTTGATTAAAAGTTTTGAAACCCTAACTTTTTTCTTCCTTGTGGTTTTCTTGGAGATGAAGAGTGGAGAAGAATCTTGGATTGAAAACCTTAGGATTCTTGAAAAGAATCTTGAACTTGGAGCCTTTAGATGTTGAGAAATTGGAGAAATCAAAGAAACGACATTTTAATGAATCTCGTTGGTCAAATCGACTATCTGGAGGTCTCTGATTTAACATTTCAAGCACACCTCATCCAATTTTAGGTGTCAACAATCGTAAATTAGTATAAAACCCAACTAAATGAGTTGGGGTCGAATCCCATAGGGAGCGGTACGTGTTTTAAATTCAATTAAGAAGTATGAATGCGGTCAAATCAGCCATAGGAATAGAAATTATCGATTAAAGACATAATCAAGTAAAGGGGTGACACGAATGTCAAATGGGGGGATTTTGGTTTGAAATTATCAAATACAAATAGTCACAAACACTAGGAATTAACAATAATTAGATGGATTCTTGGAATGTGATCGATTATAGGCAAATATAGACATGTGAGTAATTGCAACTATTAGTATATAGCTAGATATTAGTGAGTAGGCTAGGCCATAAGGGAGGTAATTTTGTCTCGAACAATTACCCCAAATCAGGTGATTTCTCTCGAACATCAACAAGCAAGCAAATTAAGAGTAGTCCACACCTTAATCCATTCACTCTCTCGAGCTAAATGTGTGGGGTTGGGTTTAGGATTCACTCTCTCGAACTAAACCCAGATCAACCCAATACCCACAAACCATTAATCAAAAACCTTAGTTCTAAAACCACTCTCTCTCTCGAGCAAGCCAAGAACACAAACATAGAACTGCATTTGCATCTACAATTCTTAAATTAAACCACAATAAATAATTAAACTCACTTTTTAATAGCATTTAAACTAACAATTAGTTATACCCACAAGCTAAATCAACCCATAATCACATGATCACACCCCAAGAACTGGAGTTTTAGCTAGACATTATAAAAAGGTAGAAACAGTTACCAAATTGATTATTAATCAACTAGGTAAGAGTAATTTCGTCCTTACAACGCTCCAATTTGATGAATCTCAAAGACCCACTTCCAATTTCTCAAAAGTGAATTTCTTCAATCCTTCAAAGCTAAGGAAAAACTATGGAGAAAACTATCTCTTGGATTAAAAAAGATTAAAAACTAGATAACTAGCTAAAGAGATACTAAACTAAATGTTCAAAAATGTATTTATAGTCACCGAAAATAAGCTACAGAAGCCCATTCAGTGAAGTAAGTCGGGCTCGCCAAACCACTCGGCGATATGCCCTTTGGTCTCTTCCATCACGCTTTCGCCTTGGCACTTAGCATCTTCCAGGCATGTAACTTTGGGCGATCTATCTTGGCTTCGTGGAATCACTCGACGGTCCGCCAACTGCTCCTTTTCATCGCCGACTTAGTTCTTTCCTTCAGAGCTTGGCACACTGAAACTTTAGGCGGTCTGATGAGCCACTCGGCGACACACCGAATGCTTTTAGCGATCCTCAGTCTTGCCCATCTTCATTTCTTCAGCCTGTTTTGTTCCTTTTTGCCTGTTAGTGTGTTTGCTTTGTTCCTCAATCCATATATCTGAAAATCAAGGATTTTACATCAGTTATTGGCACAAATTAAGCATTTAAGGACACTAAATCTATATCAACAAAGCCCTAAATGAGTCTAAATCCAGGATGCATCAACACACCCAACTTAAAGTTTTGCTTGTCCTCAAGTAAAACTCAAGTTCAGTAGTTCAAAAATGATGTCTCAAACAGTGCTACATAAGACTCAATCATGAATGCACACAACAAGACTCAACTTACTCATGCAAGGATCAATTGTGCACTCAAAGATTCAAGTTGTGACTCACCATTATCAAAGATACTCAAGTTCACAATACTTGTTTCAAATGCAAGTTCACGCTCAACAAAGGTACTCAAATGCCCTCACAACAAATATGATTCCATATTCACACACAATTCTTCAACAATTTATAGTTTTGGAATCACATACAACTCTCACATTCATGAATATGAACACATGCATGACCTTCACCCATAGGTTTGCCCTTATTTTCCAATCAACATTCATTTCAGCTCACTCAAGATCAAAAAGGTCTTTTCAAGGCTTGTAACGGGGTTGAGTGTAAAAGTATGGTCATTTAGGGTCAGTGGTTGCCACCCTCATGAAATGTGGTCTAAACATCACTTTCTTCTTTTCTTCAACATTTTAATCATGCTCAAAATTCTCCCCATTATTCAACTTCCAATGGCCTTCTGGACACCCCATTTCTTTTGCAGCTTTCACAACTTTATTTCACAACTTTTTCATTCTTTTTCTTTTGATATATTTTTTTATATATGGAGGGGTTCTATCTTTTTCAAGACCATTGCTAACAAGAGGGATTTTTCCACACTTCTTGACTTACCTTCTCTCTTCACCACACCCCAACTTAGGCTTTTGGCCTAAGTTGTCTACTCAAACAAACCACATTTCATGAGAGTTATGGGTGAATGGATAAAGAGGGGTCATAATTGCTTAAGTTTCTTCCAAGAAAAGGATAAAGCTCAAGGGGGTTCAAACAAGGTTCACACACCTCACAAGGTTGGCCACAAAAAGAGGTATTTTGTCAAATTGTTTCACTCCTCAAAATCGTTGCTAAAAAATCATTTCAAGAGCTTGCATCACTTAGTCAACCAGACAAATGGGGCAAATTTTAGGTGTCATCACACAAGGTTCAAAGTAAGCTTATCACACAAGGTATTGACACCAATATCAAACGAGACTCATTCGAGCTAGTGTGCTATGTTCATCACAAGAGACTCCATTAGATAAACGGCTAGTCACAATGAGATGCAAAAAATCCTTATATTGTCTATGCAACTTCATTTGGCCTCATTGTAGCCGTGCATTCATGTTTGTTCGATTAAGAGCACTATTCAAGTCATCGATATTGATCATAACCGATACTCAAATTTGCACAAGAACAACCACATTTACACATAACAAGAGGTGGCAAAAAATTTCAGATGGGTCAAAACCCATTTTCATTCATAACAAGGAGCCACAAGCTCAAACATCCACAAGCTAGAATCAATCACACAATTTAAAACCAAAAACCAATATATATACACAAAATGTAGTCACAAGAGGTAGGTATGGAAATACCACACCCCACCACAAATAAAAATCAGTTGCCCTCAAATGCAACTAAAGTAATCAAAAGTTAATAAAAATGACAGAGAGAGAGGTAAAGAAGAATCTTGTCTACACAGCCGCTCCATCTGTCGGGGAATTAGTGCCCAGGGTAACACTCTGATCTTGGGCATCGGTGCCCGGTGTAACCTCAACATTGGCTCCACTAGAGCCTGCCATGGAGGTGTCTATCAACAAAATCTGCACAACTAAATGCACCATAGCCTCCTCAACCTCAGTCAGGCCCTCATATGTAGGCTTCTCATGGACACTGAGCTGCTCCTCATCAGTCTCAGCCTCGAACTCTGCAGCAACCTCATCGGCTCTAATCACATCTCCGGTGGTAGCCGGAGGCTTGTCAGAACAAGCTAGAATATATGTGCCCATGTCATCAGGGATCTCCACGGTCCCAAAAATCATCGACATATTAGTGGACTTCAGCTGGCCCACGTCCTTTCTCAACTCAACAATTGCGGCCTTTAGGGTCGTCACCTCATGAGTGGTTTCCTGGCCTCTCTCACATACCTCTATCATTGTCGCGAGGTCATCAATCAACTCTCTAAAAGGTGTTACAGCAGCAATGAGATCTCTCTCAATCATCCCAGGGACTGTAGCCTCTAGCCTGGAGGCATGCATATCAGCAGAATGGGCTAGATGTCCCATCTGTAGTATCGCATCCTGGGTGAGTGGAGGTCGGGATGCAGCAGCACTAGCAACAGACCTAGGAGGTGGGGAGTGGTGGAAGAACTCAGAGTCATAGAAGGGGCAGTACTAGAGATACCTGAAAGCCTAGAGGTTAGAGTAGGCAGTACTGCCTCTGCAGGTAGTGTCTTAGTGTCAACAACCGGGGATGTATCCACCGGGGCTGCCTTCTTTTTCTCAGCCTCGATCCTCTGGATGTCAGTAGAGGAGGTGGGAATCACTTCCACGTTCTTCTTCTCATCATGCGGCACTCGGGCTAGTCTTCACAACTTGGTGATCAACACTTGAAAATGAAAGGTGGTCTAGCGCTGCTTGGCCCTTATGGCCATCTCATGTCCAATAATTATAGCCAAGTTGAGACTCGTCTCATCAATGATGAAACCAAGACAGACTGCCTTTGTGTGGCGGAGGATGAACTCATTCTGAGAGGGTATGATAGTACTACTAATGAACCCAAACTAGTACCTCGCTGCCATATTTAGGTTTTTCTTCTCTATAGGTACTCCAACATCGATACACCTAGGAGTACCGTCAGATAAAAGAGGGGCTACCAATTTTTCATATCCTCCAAGGTTTCTGTCTTTATCATGTACTAGTAGTCATCTGAAATGTCGCTGGTGCACTCCAATACTGCATTAATATCATCATTGTCACACTTCAGTTTCTTGCCCCTGACAACCACATATTCTACCGGCTTGAATGTAGCGGTCTTTCTCTTCCTTTGTGGCACTAAAGCTCCGCATGCAATGTAAAACTCCTAGACCCAATTAGGAATGTAAGGGCCACGGGGTTTGGTGAAAATCTGGAACTTGTGGGACTTTAAGGTGCACCAGATCTCTGGATACCGATCTATCACTCCATCTGTAGAAACCTTTTCTCCTCAATGATCATCCTCAGTCCCTCAGCCTTTAATTTGTTCATACGCTGGGGAAAAGGACCCTGTGCAGGTGGTGCTGGGACCACAACCTGATCTGGAACTGGATTATGAGTAGGGGTCTCAGGCACCCTGATCCTAGACAGATCATGCATCCTTTTGGAGCGCAGTTCAACTCTCCGAACAATACCAATTACTCATATTCAGGCTCAGAAATGGCAACCTAAGGGTCATGGTGCTCTTCTTCACTCTCAGAGGTGGTGAGGTGAGTGGCATACACTCCCTCACTGTCGTAGCTGACCTCCAGTGACTAAGGAGCAGACGCCTTTTCCTTTCCTTTACCCTTCCCACCTTTGGTAGAAAGTTTTGTTGCCTTGGCTTTGGATGCAGCTGCATCCTCATTGATAGTGATTCTCTTTGCCCGTTTGCGGGGAGACATGTCTCGTCCTGCTACTTTTGGTCTAGCCATATCAACAAAACACATCGAAAAAAGTTAGAAACAATCCAAGAAAAATGCAGAATACAGGTTGCAGAAAAACTCGCCGAATCGCTTTGGCGAGCCAGATCGGGCTCGCCAAAAGGACTTGCTCAAAAAATTCCCAGGTCAGCGATATGCAGGGCCTTTCGGCGAGTAACCGACATCATTTGGCGAGTTCAGACTATACCGCCGAAAGTTACAGTACTTTTTAGGGGTTAGAGGAGCAGAAAGGATGATCAAGGGAGACTTTCAGCGAGTCGCCGAGTTCACTCGGCGAGCTCAGGCTTCCCGCCGAAAGTTACAGGCTCTAATCTAGCCAAATAACGAAATTAAGGGCGATAAGGGGGACATTGGCGAACCTTCGAGTGGTTCAGTGAGCTTGACCCAGCTCGGTGAATTGCCCAACGTGCCAAATTTCAACCGCGTTTCCCAAAATCAAGCCCTCAGACCCCGAAAGCAAAATCAAACAGCACACTTATGCAATTAAGCATAGACCTATTAGACCCATGCCACCGGGATACTCAGACTTCCCCCGGTTTGGCCAAAATTGGCTATTTGATGACTTTTGCCCTTAAGAATGACGTCAAACACTCAATCATTGGGCAAAGTACATCATTTAGCACTATTTGGGGTTACTCAGACTTCACCCGACTAGACCCAACAACAATTTACCGCAACCCAACAATTTATGATCAATATTAAAGCACAAAACTCGGGAAATCATTAATATAAGCATTTTAGGCACGATTTCGAAACTAAAATAGGCAAACTAGCACACAATTACGATTTCAGAATAGGCCCAACACATATCAATACGATTTAAACAAATGCAATCGAGTTCAACCACTATTTAAGAGTTTGGGGTTCAGAAAACCAACCTTTACGCTGAAATACGAGTTTAAAACGCTAGGCGGCAATGTAATCTGACTCCGAGCATGAGGTCAAAGAGAAAAACGCAATAAAATGTGAAAATATAGAAAATCTAGAGTGTGGGGGTGATTGTATGAGGCTAAAACAAGGGAATATGAAAGAGTTTGAAATTTTAAACCTTTGGCCTTTTAAAACCTTTCAGTTCGCGGCCCTTTCGGCGATATTAGTCATCCTCGCTGAACCACTCGGTGACATGCCTAGTGGTTACTTACCTCCTCGAGTTTTACAGGACCTCCAGTTAAATTGGGGGTCCAAACGACGGACAAAGTCGGGCTCGCTGACCTGTTCGGCGAGTCGCCATTTCGCCCATGGGCCCGCCGAGTTTTATAGACTCTCACCTATGATTTTAGTGAGTCCAACGTCGGTCCAAGTCGGGCTCACCGACCTCTTCCGTGAGTCGCCGACTGGATTCTTGACTCGCCAACCTACATTTTTCAAACACATTCCACACTTCAACTTGTACAATCAACACCCGTTATTCAAAATCAAAACACAAAGCATTATAATTTTGGGTTGCCTCCCAAGAAGCGCCTTAGTTGACTTCGTGGCACGACACAAATACCCAGTCAAACATCATTCTTGGGGTTTGCCATAATATCACTAGGCAACCCTTCTACGTTAACAATTTTAATCGGTGGTTTGGGTCGTAATAATTTGATATTATAGCCTAGGTTACCAATCTCCTAGTACAAGAGAAAATGTCAATAGAGTCTTGAGGATTAGTGTGTTGACGTCCACATCTAATTATTAGGGAACGAGCTATAAGCATTCTAGGAAATCGTTCCATTTCTTCACTCATTTTGTGAAGTTTATTGATTGCTTGTATAGGTTGAGTTCAGTTGGTATCTCTAAATTTCAATTAGTATCTCAA
The DNA here is from genome assembly GCF_000226075.1 of Solanum tuberosum. Lineage (NCBI taxonomy): Eukaryota > Viridiplantae > Streptophyta > Magnoliopsida > Solanales > Solanaceae > Solanum > Solanum tuberosum. The sequence goes on along the minus strand of NW_006239145.1, from coordinate 972,569 downwards.
TAAAGTGAATTGAATTTCATAGTCTCGGCTGAAATGACACAAGCAAGGGAAGTTGGAACTAGGAAGGTTTCTGTCACGCCTCAGATCTGATTAAGACGGACAGGCACCCGATGTCTAAATGGCCCGGGAGAACCAACTTACAACCTACATTTACCATAAATTTAACTATGATAGCTATGAAACTATGACAAGCTTATATGCCCTGTAGCGATAAAAGACCGACATAGACAGGTCCAAAACTTATGTACAACACTTGGCCGTTGAGGCCACAATTGTTAAGAGACAAGACACAACCAAACTTTATACAGTAGTCTACAAAAGCCTCTACAAGATAGACAACCTTAGTTTAGGTCGGGACAAGGCCCCGCCCTACCCTTAACTACTATACGATAACAAAATAGATGCTAAAGACTCGATTAAGCCCCGAATCAACTTGGAGCTCACCAATAGCAGCTGAGTGTCCTGCGCTCCTACTGGGGAGGTCTACTAGCTGGAGTACATGTGGCTGCAACATCAAATGCAGCGTCCCCCAAGAGGGACGTCAGTACGAAGAATGTACTGAATATGTAAGGCAATAACATATGTAAGCAAGAGCTCAATTGAAATCAAGTATCAATATGTAACTGCATAGATTAGATTAAAGACCACCCTTGTTGCTGTTATGGGATCAAGTACATTATATTCTTTTCTGAAATTTT
>NW_006239145.1:968059-970653 GCF_000226075.1 Solanum tuberosum | reverse complement strand
AAAAAATTAACATATGGCAGTAGCCTTACCTTAAGGTGAAATCAGTTTCTCCTCTTGAATTTTACCTTAAGGTGAAATCAGTTCCTCCTCTTGAATTTCTTAAGATGGGGGATGTTACACCAACTTGGACTTGAATAAAATATAGGGTTTTCTCAGATTTTTAATGGTGAACTTGCAGGCCAGCACTTTGGAGCTGCTAGGGTTTCTTTTTGGGAGTAAATTGTTGTAGAACAAGTGAGAGATATATGAAATGAATTTCATTTTCTTAAGGGTCCTTTATGGACGTTTTTTACATTAAGAAATGTGTAGAAATATCTAGTCCCTCACTTTAAGTAAGCAGGTACATCACTCCCTTAATTTCTGCCACAAGTTCTTTAAGTAGCTGCATCACCTAGTTGCCCTTTTCTTTTAAAATGCAGTCCACATATTTCCTAAGTAGGTGCATCACCTACTTACCACTTATTTAAGTAGGTCAGTAGTTAATCTACCATTAAGAACCTATGTCATCCTTTCTACGTAAGCTACACATGTACGTAAGTAACTTAATTATGTAAGACATCCGAATCAGTAGCTTAAGCAAGTAGGTTGATTACTATGACAAATTATACTTTACTTACTCTATTTAGCGTCAAACCTTTTTCGAATATTGTCAAACCTATTTCAAACCCTCACTACTCACATAAAACTAGTATATGCAAAATATGGGACGTTACATCTGCCCCTCCTTAGGAACATTCGTCCTCGAATGTCTGCCTAATTATTCAGCTCCAATTAAGTTCAATCAAGCCTATGTTGAATTCTAATGTTAGCCACATAATACGCACAGACTTATACTTACTTGTTACTGTCTCAACTCAGCACTTTGACCCTTCTCCTCGGATTGAAATAAATGAGGATATTTGGACTTCATTGCATCTTCCGCCTCCCATGTAACTTCTTCAACTTGTTGGTTTCTCCATAGTACTTTTACAGAAGCTATTTCTTTATTTCTTAGTTTCTTAACTTGTCGATCCTAAATTGCGATGGGTACTTCTTCGTAAGTGAGATCTTCTGTAACGTGTACACCTTTCGTAGGAGTGATACGAGATGGGTCGCCTATGCATTTTCGAAGCATTGAGACATGAAATACTGGATGGACTGTTGAGAGTTCTTGAGGTAGCTCTAACTCATACGTGACTTGACCAACTTTTCGAATAATTTTATATGGCCCTATATAGCGCGGACTCAGCTTCCCCTTTTTACCAAATCTCATTACCCCTTTCATTGGGGATACCTTCAAAAATACCCAATCTCCTATGAAAAATTCCAGTCCTCTCCTTCTATTATCTGCATATGATTTATGTCGGCTTTGAACTGTTGTTAATCGTTGTTGTATCACCTTAACTTTTTCCATAGCTTGATGAACAAGATCTGGCCCAAATAAGGCAGTTTCGCCCGCTTCAAACCATCCGATCGGTGACCTGCACTTTCTCCCATATAACGCTTCATAAGGTGCCATTCTGATACTTGAATGGTAGCTGTTGTTGTAAGCAAACTCAATAAGCGGCAAATGATCATCCCAACTACCTTTGAAGTCTAATATACAAGCTCGCAACATATCCTCAAGTGTTTGGATTGTACGTTCTGCCTGACCATCCGTTTTAAAGGGGTGAAAGGCTGTGCTTAAATTCACTTGCGTTCCCAAACTCTTCTGAAATGACTTCCAAAAGTTCGCGGTGAATTGAGCTCCCCTATCAGATATAATAGAGATTGGCACTCCATGTAGATGAACTATCTCTTTAATATACAACCTCGCATATTCCTCAATTGTATTAGTAGTCTTGACCGGCAAGAAGTGCGCTGATTTGGTCAGTCTTTCAACAATTACCCATATAGAATCAAACTTCCGAAATGAATGAGGCAAACCAGTGACAAAATCCATATTGATCATATCCCACTTCCAAATTGGAAGTTCTATACACTGCATATAACCTCTGGGCTTTTGGTGCTCTACTTTCACTTGTTGACAATTTAGATATTGAGCCACGAATTCCGCAATGTTAGTCTCCATGTACCCCCACCAATACATTTCTTTTAAGTCATGATACATTTTAGTTGACCCCGGATGGACAGAATATCTCGAATGATGTGCTTCCATCATAATCCTCTTTCTTAATTCATCTACATTAGGTACACACAATCTGTTTTGACATCGAAGTACTCCCTCTTGCGTAAGCTCAAATGCCTTTGTCATACCCTGTTGTACATTCTCCTTAAGCTTTAGCAGAATAGGATCAGTGTACTGCTTCTCTTTCACTTCTACTACTAATGAGGATTCTGCCGCATTTTGTACAATAACCCCTTCGTCAGGAGATTCAAGAAGCCGAACCCCCAAGCTAGCTAGTTGACCTGGATCCTTAGTTATTCCTTGTCTTTCCACAGACTGCCCATAAGTGCTTGCCATTATTTTAAGATTTAAAGCATCAGCTACTACATTTGCTTTCCCGGGATGATACAAGATATCAATGTCAGAATCTTTTAATAGCTCCAGCCACCTTCGCTGCCTCAGATTTAGGTCCTTTTGCTTAAAGATATATTGCAAACTCTTGTGATCA
>NW_006239145.1:935474-967413 GCF_000226075.1 Solanum tuberosum | reverse complement strand
GACCATACCGTGTTCGGAAAGCTGTCTTGTGTATATCTTTGTCTTTGACCCTCACTTGGTGATAGCCCGACCTCAGGTCAATTTTTGAAAAACACCTAGCACCTTGTAACTGATCAAACAGATCATCAATTCTAGGGAGGGGATATTTGTTCTTAATCGTTACCTTATTCAACTGCCGGTAGTCGATACACATTCTTAATGAGCCATCTTTCTTGTGTACAAATAAAACTGGTGCTCCCCATCGGGACATACTAGGTCTTATGAATCCTTTTTCTAATAAGTCTTTTAATTGCTCTTTCAACTCCCGTAATTCTGCCGGGGCCATTCTATATGGAGGGATGGATATATGTTGAGTATTTGGAATCACATCAATACCAAACTCTATTTCTCATTCTAGAGGCAAACCCGAATGACAATTTAGACCCCGGATCAATTAATGCATATGCATTGTGTGAAAAGATGGAGAATGTACTTGTAACCACATCCGGCGAGGCTTCCAAATTTTGTCGATCCCGAGAGCATATGTGCGATTCTGAACTCCACTAAAACTAGCTGCTCCCCTAGTTCCTCTACCACGACCAGTAGGCATCTGTCCTCTACCTAAAGAAGGTACTGATGATGAGGATGCAACAATTGATCTACTAGGTTGTGCCACACCAGCCACACCCCTATGAGGGCAATTTCTCATCATATGACCTGGTGTACCACAACAAAAAATAAGCATTTGTCCCAAATCGACATGCACCTAAATGATTCCTTCGACATTGTTTACAAAACTCTCGAGGAGGTCTTGATTGGCTCATACTTCCCTGCTCTTGGTATCCCGCTGTTCGTGAACCTTGGCTTTCACCTCTTTTCCCAAACTGATTTCCCCTAGACTGTTGAAACTGAGGTGGGGGGCTAACTATCGAGTAGAAAGATGATGGCCTAGGCGGTTTGTTAAAGAACCGAGGCCTAAATTCACCTTGGGATGGTGTAAACTGCCCCATGGATCTGGCTCTCTTAGAATGCCCTCTTTCTGACTCTTGTGTCCTTCTTCTTTGCCTTTGATCCTCCAACTTTTGCGCAAAAGCTTGCATCCTTGCTATATCCATATCTCTATTCAACGAAGCAATGGTACAGTCTCTAACCAGATATGAATCTAATCTATCCACATATCGATGAACTCTATCCCCCATAGTAGCAACTACATTAGGAGCATACCTGGCCAAGGAATTAAATTTGAGACTGTACTCTCTCACGCTCATACTTCCTTGGTGGAGATTTAAGAACTGATCCGCACGGGCCTCTCGGATCTCCAATGGCAGGTAATGGTCAAAGAATGCCTTTTTGAACTCTTTCCGTATAGCTAAAGGTGTATCTGTTCCCCTGAATTGCTTCCAAGCTTCATACCACAATATAGCCAGACCCTTTAATCTATATGTTGCTAGCTCGAGTGCTTCTTTACCACTTACATGCATAACATCGAAAGTGCGTTGGATCTGATCTATAAAGTCTTGTGGATCTTCATTAGGATATGACCCGGTGAATGATGGAGGGTCCAAATTAAGGAAATCACGTATCCGCGTGCCAGCTGCTCTATCTACACTACTAGTACCTGCAATTGGACCTTCTTTCCTTTGGCCGTGATCAACAACTATACGAGTCAATAATTGGACTGCATTCCTCAAATCTTGCTCGGTAGCATTAATAGGGGGTTCTTGAGATGCAGCTTCCCTCCTTAGATCTTCTGGAGAAGGAGGGGTCGGGGAAGTCTGTGATAGAGACTCATCTTGAGCCTCACCTTGAACAACTTGACTAGGTGGTGGTTGGCTGGTCCCTTCTTGGGCAGCCACATCCACTCGCTTACCTGTACTTTTACTTCTTCTCGTAATCGGCATCTTTGCTATAATGAAACAATTTAGAAGTTAGGTACGATTCTCCTACAACCTTGGTTCTATCGCACGATCTAAGGAATGAAAGAAAAGAGAAAACTCCTACATGTCCCGTAGCCTCCTGTTTATAAATGTGGTGCACAACACATCCATAAGCAAGACTCTACATAGACACGGCTTTGTAGACTCCCTAGGGTGACCTGCTCTGATACCACTTTTGTCACGCATCAGATCTGATTAAGACAGACAGACACCCGATGTCTAAATGGCCCGGGAGAACCAACTTACAACCTGCATTTACCATACATTTAACTATGATAGCTATGAAGCTATGACAAGCTTATATGCCCTGTAGCGATAAAAGACCGACATAGACAGGCCCAAAACTTATGTACAACACTTGGCCGTTAAGGCCACAATTGTTAAGAGACAAGACACAACCAAACTTTATACATTAGTCTACAAAGCCTCTACAAGATAGACAACCTTAGTTTAGGTTGGGACAAGGCCCCACCTTACCGACCTGTGGCTGCAGCATGAAATAAAGTGTCCCCCAAGAGGGATGTCAGTACGAAGAATGTACTGAATATGTAAGGCAATAACATATGTAAGCAAGAGCTCAATTGAAATCAAGTATCAATATGTAACTGCATAGATTAGATTAAAGACCACCCTTGTTGCTGTTGTGGGATCATGTACATTATATTCTTTTCTGTAATTTTCTTTACATTGCGATCTCTGTAAAGCATGTGATACAAATAACCAACTGATCAGTGGTAAAAGAGGATGACCCATGCTAGGCATTTTAACCCCTGAGATGCTGTCCTCAAATATATAAATTTGGGATCGACCCATGCTAGGCTTTTGCCCCTGGGCTGCCACCCTTACACATATACCGCTTCATATAGTTTCTTTAATCTTTGAGATTGTTATTTTGGTGGTCATAATTATTATTTTTAGCATTAGAACTGTGGATTAGTAGTAGGAAACATGTGAATATGCACTTAGGGTAGTAACAATAACACAAGATGGAAATGTAACACTAATGAATTACATAAGAGCTCAAATGACACAATGGACCTCATTTGATTGACAGGAGGAATCACAAAGCTACTGCTGAAATTACCCTTTTCTCATACCAATACTTGGAAAAGTAAAGGTGCACATATGTTGAAGCAATTCGACATACTAAGGAGAGAGGAACTATTGTTAGCTGTGTTTGGGATTGTACGCTGCCACTCTGTGTCTTTTACTTGAAAGAACACTTAGGAAGCTCACTTGTTGGTAGTGACACAAGCAGAGTTCATGCCAAAGAATATATAATCGAATAGCCTTACATACCTTGCTGTACCACTCAGATAGTACAACGAATTAACCTCCTTCCTTTCCGATTATTAATCTACAATGAAACAAGTAACACAACTAATATTAGTAGCTAACCAACATATTGGGCTACTTGCACTTGGCAAACAGTAATCAAGCAGCAAACCCATACTTATCAAACCGATGGTATGCATTCCACCCCTTCTCCTTTAATAACGTCATATAAAATACGACCTTCTAATAAGGTCCCCTGAAACTCCTCGGGCTTTATAACATATGCAAAACAGTATACAAAAGGGGTTGCAGGCAGCAAGCTCATGCAATGCCCAATTAGATGGTACGTTACTGCACCCTTTACCGTTTTATCCTTTCACAAGTTCTCATGACTTCTGCACATGCCTTCCTATGTTACTATACACAAATCAGTTTCTAAACATCAGAATGTGGCAGTAGCAATATGAACTCACGGTTTCCGACTACTGTCCCTTGAGCATCCAACTAACATTACATTTAAAATGCTCAAATGGGCTAACAATTGAGTTAAAGGGGACTCCCCTCCATGGCTGTCCCAACATGCACAATCAACCAGAACATTCCCCAATCTCACACCATGTAAAAGGAACAATTCTCAGCTCATTCACATACCAAATCCCCTAACCGATTCAAGCACAAAAGAGGGATGAAAAAAATAATTAACATATGGCAGTAGCCTTACCTTAAGGTGAAATCAGTTCCTCCTCTTGAATTTCTTAAGATGGGAGATGTTACACCAACTTGGACTTGAAAAAAATAAAGGGTTTTCTCAGATTTTTAATGGTGAACTTGCAGGCCAACACTTTGGAGCTTCTAGGGTTTCTTTTTGGGAGTAAATTGCTGTAGAACAAGTGAGAGATATATGAAATGAATTTCATTCTCTTAAGGGTCCTTTATGGACGTTTTTTACATTAAGAAATGTGTAAAAATATCTAGTCCCTCACTTTATGTAAGCAGGTACATCACTCCCTTAATTTCTTCCACAAGTTCTTTAAGTAGCTGCATCACCTAGTTGCCCTTTTCTTTTAAAATGCAGTCCACATATTTCCTAAGTAGGTGCATCACCTACTTACCACATATTTAAGTAGGTCATCAGTTAATCTACCAGTAAAAACCTATGTCATCGTTTCTACGTAAGCTACACATGTACGTAAGTAAGTTAATTACGTAAGACATCCGAATCAGTAGCTTAAGCAAGTAGGTTGATTACTATGACAAATTATACTTTACTTACTCTATTTAGCCTTTAACCTCTTTCAAATTTTGTCAAACCTATTTCAAACCCTCACTACTCACATAAAACTAGTATATGCAAAATATGGGACGTTACAGTTTCAATTGGTATCTAGCCTTAAAGGTTATGTAAGCACATGGATGATTGGCTAAAGGTCATACATGATGTGAACAAAAGGTAATAAACATGATTTCATTTTATGGTAAATCTTGAGATTGTAATTATGTGCATTGTATTAACTAAATAAATGTAAATGTGTGAGGTGTAATTTTGTATGACTGTGAAATTATAGTTAGGAAAATGTCATAATATGGTTACATGTAATAGGTTAGTAATAAAATTTCTTTGTGGATTAACTAAATATTTTGTCAATAAAATTTAGGCACGCATTTACCTTTGGTAAGGGAACAAGGATGACTTGTGATGGTATGAAAACTTTGATTCTAGGACAGTCGAGATTGACTGGAACCTGGAGGGAAAAGAATATTCTGGTATGATAGCAGTAATGTGAGGTTATAAATAACTTCTGGTGTGACTCATAACCAGTTTTATGTTAAGACCATGTGGAACTCTTAATTATGCATTGGTGGGGATTAGTTTTAAGGTTATATTTAAGACTATGATGCAATTTCAAAGGTAAATATTGATAATGGGAATTGGAGAATGAGATAACTTTACAGAAACTTTCAATTTCTAGGCTAACATCGTCGGGACCAGTATAGGGAGGCCGGCCCGCTATGGCAATCCCATTGTGACGAGAATTTTTGGGCAAAACAAAATCACTGCGTTGTTTTCCCTTGTATTATTTTTCATTCTCAGGGCATTTTAAATTCCTAATTTTAGTTGGGAGCTATAGCAAAATAATGGAAATCATTTTTAAAAACCTAGCATGCATATACGCTTAATAGTGTTAGAAACCAGGATCCATGTGTGAAAATAATGAAGGGAAAAATATTTCTAGTACATACTCCAAGCGGAGGCAAAAATCAAGCAAGTCATAGTTTTTAATAAATAGGGGGTCTTAGCCGGAAGCCTTGGCACCATCAGGAGTGGAGTCATCTGCCTTTGCTTTGCTCAGGAAGGTAAACTTCTATAAGTCCTCAGATACAAATTGGGGGAGCTCCTTCTAAGGGGTGACATAGCTCAATATGACATTGATGGTCTCCCACATTCGATCAAGCATGCAATCTCGGGAGCGCTTCTTCTTCTTCTTCTTCTTCTCATTAAGCTCCTTGCAAATGGTTGTATAGTCCTTGGAAGAAGCAGATGGAGTTGTTGCTCTGACATGAGTAGGCATCATAAATCTCTAGACGACCACAAAGTTCTCCTCTAGGCGGATACCAGAGAGCAGGGGATGGGTCTTGGAAGGAGGGGTAGGATCGTCATCATCATCATCAGAGTCTGTTGTGGCATGACTACTATCTGTCTTGCCTATCTTTAGTCTCTTCTTTCCCTTGGAACTACTCACTTTCACCCAGAGAGGGTTATGATGGGCATTCATGCTTAGCTCCACGTTGGTATGTATTATAGGTAGGGGTGTTCCTGGTTCGATTTGGATCGGTTATTCGTTAAAACCAAAATCAAACCAATCTAGTTGTTTTTAAATTTCTGAAACCAAACCAAACCAAACAAAAAAAATAACCGTCGGTTTGGTTATCGTCAGTTTGGTTTGGTTTGGTTTGGTTCAATTTTTCTAGTTTTTTCGGTTTGAAAGTAATAATCTTTTTGAGGACATACATATCTCGATAGACACAAACTATTACATGAATAATCCACAGGAAAGTTATTGTCAATTCAATTAAGTAATTAAGCAATACTATAGTTATTATTTCATTAACAAAGTGATTCAATTAAGAGAAAATGTGACTATCATATGTGAGGTAGGATATGTAAAGACTAAAGTAATAGATTTTGGTGGATTTGGACTTAGGATTGTAATAGTTAGGCTAAAATTTAAGTGTTGGGCTTGAGAAAATTGTAAAGTTAAATACTTGAGTTAATTAAAATTTAACAAAATATTTATATTTTATTTATGAATTATCTATAAAGAATTATAAAATTTATATATCTAATTTATCGGTTCGATTTGGTTATTTTTGCAGTTGTTTTTTAGTAAAATCAAACCAAACTAAATAGTATCGGTTATCAAAATTTAAAATCAAACCAAACCAAATATCAATTTTTTAAATTGGTTTAGTTCGAATTGCAGTTTGATTTGATATTTTAACCATAGCCATGAATAACCCTAATTATAGGCACCCAAACACATTTGCACATTATCTATACCAGACCAGGAAGAAAATGGGCTTTCTTGTAGCCCCAGTAGAAGTCCTTCCATTCTGACACAATTTGAGCCCTCACGTTCAGCTTATTATCCCATACAACACAGACCACCACCAAGGCTCGAAAATAGGTCACGTCAGTGAGGTTGCCTGGCGTGTGGATCTTCCAGAACACCAAGTTCAATCATCTCCTATCATTTGTGGTGAAGTAAGTGATGGTGATACCCTCAGTGCCCAAAGTAAAATCAATTCGGAGAAAAATCTAACCCATGGCCAGACTGGGAGGCTACTGCCTGCAGCCTTCCGCTATGGCAAGGTCGATATAGCTCGATTATTTTCGGAATAGTGGCTTCACTATAGTGGAGTGATTTAACGTTTCAAGCACACTTCTTCTAGTTATAAGTGTCAACGATAGTAAATCAGTATAAAACTCAACTAAATGACTCGGCGATCTATCTTTGCTTCGCGAAACGACTCGGAGATTCACCGATTGCTCATTTTCTTTACCGAATTGGTTTCTTCCTTCAAGGCTTGGCACATTGAAACTTTAGGCGGTCAGATGAACCATTCGGCGACACGTCAAGTGCTCTTGGCGACACTTATGCTCGCCCTTCTTCATTTCTTCAGCTTGTCTTGTTCCTTTTTTCGTGTTAGTGTTCTTGCTTTGTTCCTCAATCCATATAACTAAAAATCAAGGATTTAACATCAGTTTATGGCACAAATTAAGCATTTGAGGACACTAAATCTATAAAAACTTCCAAATTCAGGACTGATCAACACCCCCAACTTAAACGTTTGCTTGTCCTCAAGTAAAACTCAAGTTCAGCAGTTCAAGAAAGATGTTTCAAACAGTGCTGCATAAGACTCAACATGAATGCGCACAACAAGACTCAACTTACTCATGCAATGATCAATTGTACACTCAAAGATTCAAATTGTGACTCACCATTATCAAAGATGCTCAAGTTCACAATACTTGCTTCAAATGCAAGTTCAAGCTCAACAAAGGTACTCAAATGCCCTCACAACAATGATTCCATATTCACACAAAGTTCTTCAACAATTTATAGTTTCGAAATCACATACGACTCTCACACTCACAAAGATGAACACATGCATGACTTCACCCATAGGTTTGCCCTTATTTTACAATCAACACTCATTTCAGCTCACTCAAGATCACAAAGGTCTTTTCAAGGCTTGTAACAGGGTTGAGTGTAAAGGTATGGTCATTTAGGCCCTCATGAAGTGTGGACTGAACATCAATTTTTGCCTTTTCTTTAACATTTCAAACATGCTCATAATCAACCCCATTATTCAAGTTCTTATGAATCACCGGACACCCCATTTCTTTTGCAATTTTCATAACTAATTTCACCACTTTTTCATTCTTTTTATTTGCTTCTTTTCTCTTTTCTTTTTCTTTTTTTTTACATAGAGGGGTTCCATTTTTTTTTCCAAAACCATTCTCAAAGGGGGATTTCTCACACTTCTTGATTTTCCTTCTCTTTTCACCACACCCCAACTTAGGCTTTTGGCCTACGTTGACTATTCAAACACACCACACTTCATGAGAGTTATAGGTGAATGGATAAAGAGGGGTCACAATTGTTCAACTTTCTTCCAATAAAAGGGATAAGGCGGAAGGGGATTCAAGCAAGGTTCACACATCTCACAAGGTTGGCCACAAAAGAGGTATATTGTCAAATTATTTTCACTCTTCAAAATTGTTGCCTAAGATCATTTTTAGTGCTTGCATCACTTAGTCAACCGGACCAACGGAGCAAATTATAGGTGTCATCACACAATGTTCAAGGTAAGTTCATCACACAGGCATTATCACCAATATCAAACAAAACTCCACACTTTCTAGCTAGTGTGCAATGTTCATCACAAGAGACTCATTCGATAACCGGCTAGTCACAACGATATGCAAAAAGTCCACACATTGTCTATGCAACTTCATTTGGCCCCATCTTAGCCGCATATTCATTTGGTTCAATTAAGAGTACTATTTAAGTCATCAGTATTGATCATCACCAACACTCAAATTTGCACAAGAACAGCCAAAATCACACATAAAAGAGGTGGTACAAAATTTTCAAAATAGATCAAAAACCATTTTCATTCAAAACAAAGAGTCATAAGCTCAAACATCCACAAAATTGATATCAAAACACATATATAGATCAAATACCCAATATTCACAAATAAAACAGAATCACAAGAGGTAGGTATGGAAATACCTTACCCCACCCACAAAAGAAAAACAGTTGTCCTCAAATGCAACTAAAATAACATCAATCAATAAAAACGACAGAAAGGGAGGTACAGAATGATCATGTCTACACCATCGCTCTGTCTGTCAGGGCATCAATGCCCGGGGTCACACTCTAGGTCTGGGCATCAGTGCCCAGAGTAACATCAACATTGGCTTCACTAGAGCCTGTCATGGAAGTCTCTCTCAAGGAAATCTGAATGGTTGAATGTACCATAGCCTCCTCAACCTCCGTCAGTCCCTCATATGTGGTCTCCTCCTGGATACAGATCTACTTCTCATCAGTCTCAGCCTCAGACTCTGCAGCCACATCCTCAGCTCTAACCTTATCTCTGGTGGTAGCCGGAGGCACATCAACATGGGCTGGAATATTTGTGTCTAGGTCATCAGGAATCTCCACGATCCCAAAAATCATCGACATATTAGTGTACTTCAATTGGTCCATGTCTTTCCTCAACTCTGCAATTATGGCCTTTAAGGTCGTCACCTCATGAGTGGCTCTCTAATCTCTCTCACACACCTCTATATTTGTCATGAGGGCATTAATAGACTCTCTAAGACGTGTCAAAGCAGCGGTAAGAGCTCTCTCAATCATCCCAGGAACTATAGCCTCTATCCTGGAGGCACGCACATTAGTAAAATGGGCTAAGTGCCCTATTCGTAGCAGCATGGCTTGGATGAGTGGAGGTCGGGAAGGGGTACTAGCAACAGACCTAGGAGGAGCGGTAGAAGAGCTCGGAGTCATAGAAGGGGTATAGCTAGAAATACTTGAAGGCTTAGAGGCCGGAGTAGGCAATATTGCCTCTGCAGGTAGTGTCTCATTATCAACAACCGGGGATGCATCCATTGGGACTGCCCTCTTCTTCTCAGCCTCAGATTTCAAATACTCGGCCTCAATGCGTAGGATGTTAGTAGAGGAGGTGGGAATCACTTCCACGCCCCTCTTCTCATCACGTGGCACCCGAGCTCGTCTGCACAATTCGGTGATCAACACCTAGAATATGAGAGATGTCTGGCTTTGTGTGGCCCTCATGGTCATCTCTTGCCCAATGATCATACTTATATTGAGGCTCTTCCCAGCAATGATATAACCAAGATAGGCTGCCTTCATGTGATGGAGGATAGACTCATTCTGGGATGACATGATTATGCTACTGATGAAACCGAACCAGTACCTCGCCTCCACATTTAGATCTTTCTTCTATATGGGCACTACAACTTCAATCCACCTACATGTATCATCTGAAAGGAGAGGAGCGAGCCAACTTTTCATGTCCTCCAATGAAGTTCTCTTGATCATGCTCTAATAGTCATCATTGATGTCATTAGTGCACCCCAAGGCAACATTTATGTCGTCACTATCACACTTGACCTTCTTCCCTCGGACAGTCATAAAATCTACTGGCTTGAAGGTAGCAGATTCTTCTTCCCTTGCGGCACCAATTCTCCGTAGGCAGAGTAGAACTCCCGGACCCAATTAGGAATGTAGGGACCCCGGGGTTTAGTAAATATATGGAACTTGTGGGATTTCAGGGTGGTCCAGATCTCTGAATGTCTATCCACCACACCATTTGTGGACAATCGCTTCTCCTCGATGATAGTCCTCGGTCCCTCAGTCTTTTGTCTGTTGAGAGAACGGGGAGGAGTACCATGTGCAGGTGGTGCTAGGACCACAGCTTGATTTGGAACAGGAGGAGGAGGAGTGGTCTGAGGCACTCGAATCCTAGACAGATCATTCATCCTCTTGGAGCGCATTTCAGCTCTTCGGACCAATAGCAGCTGATCATCCTCAGGCTCAAAGATGACAGCCTGAGGATCCTGGTGTTCCCCCTCACTTTCAGAAGTGCTGAGGTGAGTCACGTAGACTCCCTCACGGTGCCCTGCCCTTTCCTTTGCCTTTTCCATCTGTGGTAGGAAGTTTAATCGCTTTTGCTTTGGATGTCGTTGCATCCTCATTGATGATGATTCCCTTTGCCCATCTGCGGGGCGACATGTCTCATCCTAGTACTTTGGGTCTAGCCATATTTGCAAAACACATAAAAAAGAGTTAGAAACAGTTCAAGAAAATTTGCAGAATTCAATTTGCAAAAAAACTCACCGAACCAGTCGGCGAGTCACTTAAGCGAGACAGATCGGGCTCGCCGAAAGGATTGGCTTGAATTTTTTTTAGAATTAAGGCAGATCGATGATGTTCAGGTCCCTTCGGTGAATAGCCGACACCACTCGGCATGCTCAGACTAGCCCGCCGAAAGAAACAGTGTGTTTTAGGTGTTAGGGGCGCAGAAAGGGCGATCAAGGGAAACATTCGGCGAACACAGGCTTCCCGCCGAAAGTTACAGACTCTAACTATGCCAAATTATGAAATTAAGGGCAATTAAGGGGGACGTTGGCCAACCACCGAACCATTTGACGAGCTAGACCCAGCTCGCCAAACTGTCCAACGTGCCAAATTTCAACCCCAAATAAAGCCCGCAGCCCCCGAAATCAAAATCAAACTCACACATTATGCAATTCATACAAGACCCATAAGACCCACGCCTCCGAGGTACTCAGGCTTACCCTAATTTTGCCAAAATTGGCCATCTGACGCTTTTGCCCTTAAGAATGATATCAACTACTCTATCATTGGACAAATTACATCATTTGTCTCAATTTGGGGTTACTCAGACTTCACCCAACTAGACCCAACATAAAATAACCACAACCCAACAAATTATGATCAATTTTGACACATGAAACTCGGGAAATCATTTTTTTAGGCAATTAGGTACAATTTTGAAACACTAAATAAGCAATCAACCACATCAACACGATTTAAGCACAGGCCCAGCACACAACAAACACACATTTACCAAGAGCATTTGAGTTAAACCACTAATCAAGTGTTCGGAGTTCGGAAAACCAACATGATTGCCAAATTTAGAATTTGATACGCTAGGCGGCAATGCAATCTAAATCCAAACATGAGATCAAGAGTAAAAAACAATAAAAATGGGAAAATATGGAAAATCTAGAGTGCGGGTGTGAGTGTACGGGGTTAGAAATGAGAGAATATGAAAGATTTTAAAATTTTAAATTGTTTGGCCTTTTAAACCTTTCAGTTTGCGGACCTTTCGAAGGTATTATTTTCCCACTCCAAACCAATCGGTGATGCACCGAGTGGTAACTTACCTCGCCGAGTTTTACAGGACCTCCAGTCAATTTGGGGGTCCAAACGACGGACAAAATCGGCCTCGCCAACGTGTTCGGTGAGTCACTGATTCAGCCATTAGCCTACCGAGTTTTATAGACTTCCACTTCAGATTTTTGTGGGTCTAACGGAGGTCTAAGTCGGGCTCGCCGCCCTCTTCGGTGATTCATCGACTGGGCTCTTTGGCTCACCAACCTGCACATTATCAAGCACACTCCACTCTTCAACCTGCACAATTAACACCCATTATTCAAAGTAAAGTTTAAAATAATAAAACTTGGGTTGCCTCCAAGAAACGCCTTAGTTAACGTCGTGGTACAACGCAAATACCCATTCAAGATTTATTTTTGGGGTTTGCCATTGTATCACTAGGCAACCCCTTATGTTGTCTTGGGTTCAGATGAGAAGAAATTTGACTCACTTGGGTCTCCAACTGCTTATTTGAGACTGAGTGAGAAGTCACCGTCTGGTTGAGAATCGATACATCATCCTTCATTTCTTTCAACAATTTATCGGACCCTTCAACTTTGGTGAGAATGCACAAGAGCATATCTTTCGTATGGCCACCCTCGGAATATTTGGGCTTTTGACGCTCATGGGGAGGAACATACCTATCCTTCTCCCTCTCTATGTTCTTCCAAGTGGGTTACGATCACGTCATTCTCTGTCACGGTTTCTCCAGCCCTCATCTCTATTCCATCCTTGGTTTCCACCCGACCTTAGGTAGTTAGCCTGATAACCTCCTCTTTGGTTGGCTAGGAAGTTCACTTTCTCATTGTACAACGCTTCAAACCTTGCATATTCAGGGTTCACTCCACGAACACCCACGGCATTGACACTCTTTGAACCAGCACCCATGACGTTCTTAGCTAAGATATCCAGTTGTGTCATCATTTTAGCCATGTTCTGGTCTCTCTCTTGATCTATTCTTTTGTCAATTTATACGTGAGAGGAGAGACTTGGTCTTCTCGAGTGTACCATGCCCTGTTTATCTTGGTCATGCAATCAAGAAGTTGGCGAGCTATACGTAGGGCTGTTGCATTAAACCACCCGGAGAAAGTTGATCAGCCACTCATTTTTTCACCGAATCGAGGCTTCTATAGAAGTATTACAATAGTACATTATCGGAAAGTCCATGAGTTGGGCATTGAAGCACCATCTTCTTAAACCTTAGGCAAGTCTCATGGATTGACTCACCCTCCAAGCGCTTAAAGCGTTGGATATTATCCCTAAGAGTCATCATCTTCGAAGAGGGGGAAAATCACACTTGGAATGCAGTAATAAGCTCGTCCCACGAAATGATAGAATCTCTTGGCAAGTCAGCGAACCACTTGTGTGCCTCGCCCATCAGATAATACTAGAACAACCTCAACTGGACCGATTCTTGATATATGCTCTTAAATGAGAATGGTCCACAGACATCAACAAAATTTCTGATATGCTCATGGGGATCCTCATGAGTAAGCCCTCCAAACAAACATTTTAGTTGATGGAGCTAAAACATAGTGCTTGTGACGTGAAACACAACGTTCCCTTCAGTTGGAGGCAAACGAATGGCCCTACACCACCCATTTGGGCTGGGCCATTGACACCGTTGAGGTTTCCGACATCATCTTGGTGGCCCACTTGGGTACCATTACTTCTGTTAACGCTCATTTCCTCCTCTATTTTAACAAGCAACACAAAACCAAAAGAACACAATTCAACTTCACCAAAAGAAGTTCAAACAACACTACTCCCCGCAAGCGGCGCCATTTTGATTTAACGTTTCAAGCACACTTCTTCCAATTCTAAGTGTCAACGATCGTAAATTAGTATAAAATCCAACTAAATGAGTTGGGGTCGAATCCCATAGGGAGCGGTACGTGTTTTAAATTCAATTAAGAAGTATGAATGTGGCTAATCAGCCATAGGAATAAACATTATCGGAAAAAGACATATCAAATTAAAGGGATGACATGAATGTCAGATGGGGGGTTTTAGTTTGCAGTTATCAACTACACATCAATCACAAACAATTCGAAATAACAATAGGGAAAAAGATTCTTGGGATGTGATCGAATATAGGCAAATATAGATGTATGGGTAATTGAAACCACTAGTAAACAACTAAATATCAGTGAGTAAGCTAGACTATAAGAGAGATAACTTTCTCTTAAACAACTATCCCGAATCATGTAATTTCTTTCGAACATCAACAAGCATGACAATGAAGAACAACCTACACCTTAATACATCCACTGTTTCAAGCTAGATGGGTAGGATTGGGTATAGGATTCACTCTCTCGAGCTAAACCCAGCTCAACCCAAAACCCACAAATCATTAATCAATAATCTTAGTTCTAAAACTTCTCTCTCGAGCATGTCAGGCACACAAAGATAGAAATGCATTTGCAACTACAATTCATAAATTAATCCTCAATTAATGATTAAACTCACTTCAAAATAACATTTAAACTAGTAATTAACAATACCCATAAACTAATTCAACCCATAATCACATGATCACACCCCAAGAATTGGGGTTTTAGTCGAACATTATAAAAAGAGAAAAACTGTTACCAAATCGATTAGCCATCAACTGGGTAAGAGTAATTCAAGCTTTACAATGTTCCAATTCGCAGAAAATTCAAAACCCATTAGTGAAATCTCCCAATTGAGTTTCAAAACCTTCAAGTCTACTTTGAAACTTCAGAGAAAATTGTTCTAGACTAAAATGGATAAAAAATTTGATACTAAATTAATGTTCAAAATCTGATTTATAGTCGCCGAAAATAAGCCACGAAGGGCCACTCAGTGAAGTAAGTTGGGCTCACCGAACTACTCGACGGGCCGCTCTTTGACTTCTTCCATCGCCTTTTCGTCTTAGCATTCAGCATCCTCGAGGTCTGTAACTTAGGGAGATCTATCTTTGCTTCGCGGAACGACTCGGCGATTCGCCGATTGCTCATTTTCGTCGCCGACTTGATTTCTTCCTTCAGGGCTTGGCACACTGGAATTTTAGGCGGTCAAATGAACCACTCGGCGACAGGCCAAGTGCTCTTGGCAATCCTCAGGCTCGCCCTTCTTCATTTCTTCAGTTTGTTTTGTTTCTTTTTGCCTGTTAGTGTCCTTGCTTTGTTCCTCAATCCATGTACCTAAAAATCAAGGATTTAACATCAGTTTATGACATGAATTAAGCATTTGAGGACACTAAATCTATAAAAATAAAGCCCTAAATGAGTTCAAATCCAGGACTCATCATGGAGCAAGGCTATTATAGCGTCCTGCATCGTCCTAGAATTTCAAGACGTTATTAAATGGTGCCTCTTGACTTAAAACTCCTATTTTTAACTAAATAACTTCAAATCAGTGTTCCCGAAGTGTCCCATTACTATTTATGCAAAAATTTGGGCATTATAACTCCAAAATGTCACTTGAATCAATATTTTTCAATAAAGAGCAACCCTTCACCCTACCCTACCATTTTGAACATGTTTTCGACCATAAACCCCAAAATCCTTATGCCTAGAATGTTGTAGGGGTATTGTAAACATAAATGGAGCACCCATGCTTCCACAATTTTGCCAAATCAAAGTAGCACATCCAAATTTCAAAATCAACCCAATACTTATACTGCTCACCCTTATTCTAGCATAAAAAATCAATGTGCATAATAAAGTAAGAAGAGTAGGAAATACGATCATTACCATAGTTTTGACATCGGGAGTGAGGTGATCGAGAGAGGAAGTTGAGTTTTGGAATGAAAAGAGAGATGAATGGGTGAGAAACCCATTTCTAATCCTATAATCTATTTCTAACCTACTATAGTGCCCCGTTAGCCATTATAGCGGTGTCCCTATAACAAGAATATTTCTGCTATAACAAGATACAAGTTTGTGGGCGTGGAGATTTTTTATTATTTCATTCATTTAATCTCCCTGACCCGGTTATTAACGAGACCTCAATGTACATGGTCACTTGAGAGGTAAGAGTTTTCTATGGTTCACGTAAGGCTAGAATTCCTTTGTTACACTGTCAAATTTGGCGATAGTATTTTACAATCATTTTTCTTTCCTTTCATCTTAAGAATTATATGGGGACGGACGTAGGTAAATTAGTATCTATTGTAATGATCTATCACGTTGTTATTTGAAATGTACCTCGGGTGGAACCTCAAATATTTTTTTAAAATATGCTGCCAAATTAATTTGGGTGACATGATAAAATTTCAGAATTTAAATTTGAACATGGCTAACATCACCCCCACCATAACGGGAATTTTCTCACTTTAGCTTCACTAGTGCGGTAGCTATTATGACGCTATAGCGGGGATGACAAGACGAGAACTTAGAAAATATAAATTTTATAATTTGACTCCTCATCTTTAGTGGTAAAATAGATGAGGGTTTCTCCAATAACCTTCTTGAGCTGCTCCAATCTTGAAAACAATGAAGAGGGAAGATTCCAACGCAAATAGGATAAAAACTTAGTTTCCAGGCCTTCTAATATTAGGATTCGCTCCACTGAGCCACTAGTTCGTGATCAAATATCTTTAATAGTTGTTTGGCATCTAGATATTTTAAGTTTAACTGAGTAGTTAGACTTGTCTCTAAATACTTAATACGTTGTAGATTGGTGGGAGATTTCATGCGTAGACTTTCAGGCACAAAGTCTAGATGGTTAAATGCATTGATTATTGTTGTTTATGGTGGTAAGGTACTTGGTTTGTAATGTAGGCCTTATGACAGTTGTTGGGTGTTAATACATGGGAGGTATCCTATGGAAAATCAGATATGATTTGGAAATTTATCTAGGGAGGGTCACCTAGGATAGGCGATGGTTGAGTTGTTTTCCAATTTACGTTATGTGTGAATGTTAATTGTTTCATTAGTATTGTTTTACAATATGTGATTAGGAAGTAAAAAAGAACGAATGTGAAATGATATCTTATGCAATTAACTTGAATTATTTGTTTGTGGCTGTACAAGTGTGATTGTATTTATTTCATTGTGGTTATGATTATGTGATGTTGTGATCCTCAGTTGCCTCAGGAATCACACATGGTACATATTATCAATATGCTTGAATACCACATCTGGTACGAAATACCTATTGGTTGTCTCGGGTACCACGAATGATATAGGTTCTATTGATTGGCTCATGTACCACACCTAGTGTAAGTTTTATATCAATTGGCTCGAATACCATGTCTAGTACAGGTTCTACATCGATTAGCTTGAGTACCATATCTGCTATATGTTTGGTTTTCTTTTTTGTGTGAGTTGTATGAGTGAATTAGATTTATTAATTATGATGCGTTTGAAACATATTGGTTCATGAGTGACGAAGTGTTGTGGTCAAATGCGGGGATGGTTCTTGTGTAGGTCTGGATTGTATGATAACGTTTTAGATGGTATTTTGAGGATCCTTAGATGGTCCGAATTACTTGAGGGGTGTGTCGAATTATGTATTGGGTCAAGTCACGGGTGGGGGGGATAAGTAAGAGTTTTGCAGGAGGTCCACTAAATGGGCTAAGGGCCAGGGTGTTGGCAGGGGATCATAGGAGAGGTGACTTATCAAGTAACAGAGTTACATACATAGTGGATTAAAATTCAGGACTGGAATTAGTAAGGTAATTCCAACATTGGTTGATGAGCAATTTTTGAATGTCTTTATGTGAGAGATGGATTAGGTTATGACCGGATAGGATGGTAGGATGGCTTCCAATGGTAGAGTTGGCAGTGGAAGGAGGTATGAACATTTGAGATGGAATGTGTAGGTTTAGATGAGGTATTACTTGGTAGTAAAGGTTGTGGTTAAAGGACCGGTGCTATATATCTTGAAGTTATATGTTTCTTCTGAATGTTTACATGATATATTATGTGGTGGATTCAGGTCTCTTGATAATGTCTAGCAGTACATGTTTTTTGTACTGATGTTACTCTTGCTATGCTACTTGACATAGTCTTGTTGTAGGATCAGTGATGTTTCTTAAGTAAAGACAATGATGAGCTTCGACATCTTCCACTCCTCTTTTCTTATAGTGGGATCGGAGTTGTGTCTTGTTCTAATAGTTGGTGTTCTCTTAGAATCCCTTGTACCTATTTAGACTAGTTTCTAGGGAGGATTTCATATATTTTACAAAGACATTCTTATTTTATCAAGACTGAGAGAAAATTTGTATTTAAATAAGGTGATAAGTTGATGTTTGTTTACTTCTCCGTTAACAAGTTTAAATTGGATGGTAAGGGTTCTCTTATCTAGAGGTTAAAATAGGTGTTCGCACAGACCGGTGATTTGGATCGTGACAATTGGACTTGATATAGATAATTTAAGAGGACAGGAATATGATAATGGATCCAATATGAAGAGAAAAACATCAAGGAGTGCGAAAAAGACTCCTCAAGGTAAATCCTAGAGCATTTTATACAACATGTAGTTGTCATAATTTATAATTGGCATTTTGTGACATGGCTAATTCTTGTACGAAAGCTATATTATTCTTTAGAGTGATACAACATATATATATACACTATTTGCTTCTTCTACTAAGTAAAGTAAAATTTTAAAAGATTTTGTATCCAGCCTAGGTAACTCTTAAATCATTGTCACAGACTCGTTGGAAAAATCGTATTAAAAGTATCAATGTATTAAGATTTCAAGCACCACAAATAAGAGATGCTTTACTGAAATTAGAAGAACTTAGTGAGGATCCAAAAACTAAAAGTGAAACTACTTGTTTAGCAACATATGAACATGAAATTTTTGAATTTTTATTGGGTATGACTATTTGGTAAGACATATTATTTGAAGTTAATTCAATCAGTTAAAAATTATAATCTAAGGATATGCATATTGGTGTTGCCATAGACCAGTTAAGAGGTCTAATTTCCTATTTTTTCAAAAATATCGAGAAGAAGGATTTGTGAGTTCTATGATTTCTGCTAAAGAAATTGCATATAAGATAAATATAGAACCCGAATTTCGTAAGAAACGCGTATTATTTAGAAAGAAATAATTTGATGAAAATATTAATTACGAAATCACAAAGTATTTTGAAGAATCTTTTAGAGTTGATTACTTTATATATATATATATATATATATATATTAGGGCCGATTCAACAAGACTGGGGGCCTAAAGCGAAATCTAACAGAGGGGACCTAATATTTTATTTTTTTCATCATATATATTTTTATTTAAAACCTACTTTTCTAGCTTTTTTAGATGTGAAGTCATTAGTTAAAATTTTATAATCTATTTGTTTTAATAATTCCTTTTCAATTAATAATATAGCTAATCCATTCAATCAGCTCTCTTGAGACATTGTTAATCTTAAATAAGATTTAATCAATTCTAGTTTTGAAAAACTTCTTTCGGCTTAGACAATGGTTACATGAACTTTTAACATTATTCTATAAGCAATATGTGTATTTGGAAAAGAATCAAATCTTTTTATTTGATTGAATATTTTTATTAGATCATTATCTTCTACTTGTATTATTTCTCTTAACACTTTTAATTCAATAACTAAATCTAAACTATTAATATCAGAATAACTATAATGTGTTAAAGAAAGTTCAAGGTTAAGACAATGTCTTTTATAAATTCTCATCATCTAGTGATCTCAAATTACCACTAAATAAGAAACCAGAAATATTTTCATATGCTTCAATTAGTTCAAATATATATATAAAATCAACTCCAATTTCAAGGGACTTTATGATTTCGTTATCAATATTTTCATCAAATTGTTTCTTACGAAATTCAGGTTCTATATTAATCTTATATGCAGTTTCCTTGGTAAAAAACTAAAAATCATAGCACTCATACTACATATAATTTTATTTTATTTTAAAAAATAACATTTATAAAAATAAAAAAAAACTGGGGGGCCCAAAAAATATGGGTCCCCAAGCGATGGCTTTAGTGGCCTAGGGGTTAAGATGACCCTGAATTTATTATTATTATTATTATTATTATTATTATTATATATATAGTGTTTGCAACAAAATTTTAAAGTGACAGAAAATAAATTACAATCACAAATAAAATATGAAGAAATGTAACTTTATTGATAAATATTGTGGATACAATTCTGTTGCTCCCTTGATTCTTCTCTCATAAAATTTATTCATAATTTGACGGTCATTAGTGGCTTATTTCCCGGAACTTGGATGATTTGAACTTGATTTCTATAATTCGAGGGTCGTTAGTGACGTATTTCTCGAACTAGGATGATTTGAATTTGATTTCTATAATTTGAGGGTTGCTAGTGGCGTATTTCTCGAACTAGGATGATTGATTTCGCTCTCTATGAATATTCCATGAATTTGCGAAATATTCGAGATTTTAAGCTCTTTATGAATTCTATGAATTTGTGGTGGAATGTTTTAGATGCATTTGCAAGGGAATATAGTAACCTTTATATAGGCATTAACTAGAGTTTGGGGTTGAGTAGTCTCCTAGAATTATAATCGGAATTGAACACACCTTGTAGAGTCCCAACTCGAATTGAACACGTCTTGTAGAGTTTCACAAAATTTCAATGTCTACAATTAGATCAAGCTATTTTTTCCACTTCAAAATAGATTCGAGCAATTTGAAAATATTTTTGGTTTTCTATTTAGTGGTAAAAAAAAATGAGGTCACTAGATGATGAAAAAAAAATTAAAAAAAGATATGCATTGTCTTAACCTTGAACTTTCCTTAACACATAATAATTATTCTGATATTGATGGTTTAGATTTATTTTTTGAATTAAAAGTGCTTTAAGAGAAATAATATAAGTAGAAGATAATGATCTAATCAAAATACTCAATCAAATAAAAAGACTTGATTCTTTTTTCCAAATACATATATTGCTTACAAAATAATGTTAACAGTTCTCGTAACCGTTGTATCAGCCAAAAGATTTTTTTCAAAATTAAAATTGATAAAATCTTATCTAAGATCAACAATGTCTCAAGAGAGATTGAATAAATTAGTTATATTATCAATTGAAAAGGAATTATTAAAATAAATTGATTATAAAACAGTAATTAATGACTTCGCATCTAAAAAGGCTAGAAAAGTAGATTTTAAAATAAAAACATTTATGGCAATTTTTCTATATTAAAATAAATGAATAAATATATATTACGACCCCTCTATAAAATTTGGCTTTAGACCCCAATCTCAACCCGGCCTGCAAACATGTCAAATGAAAAAAAAAATGTTGCAATTTCACTAATATAAATTTTTACCTATGAGTAAAATGGAACAGAATACTCAAGAAAAATTATGCAAAAATAAAAGGAAAAACAAAGAAATCAAGCTAAAAAGACACCATTGCTAGTTGCAAGTCCTTTCATATTCTTCTGGAGACTACATTGCAATTAGATAAACATTATACTTGACATGAATATTCCAACTTGACTTGACATCAACCGATAACTAAAATACTTCAATTTTGAATATGCACACCTCAACTTATCTCCATTATATCAATCGAATACTTTAACTTACAAAATGATCATCTAGACAAGTATTAAGAATAAGTCAAATTGTGCTCAAATTATGGTTGGTAAGCCAATATTTTTCAAAGGAAAGAGGGTTTCACTATAAGTAAAAATGTTTTCAACCCAGTAAGGAAATTCTTGTACTTCAAGATATCTCCAACTCTTATTCTTGACATGATAAAAAAAATAAACAAAAACATCACTTGATGTCATGTTTATTGCAAATACAATTTCTTCACCACCATACTTGCAAATCTTTTTGGTACTCAAGTATATATCTTCATGTTTCCATTCTAAAGGAAATTGAAATAATTGATGTTCCCATTCTTCCTTAAAAATCCATAGATGGATGTATTCCGTACGCCGAAACGGTGGAAATTTCAGAATTCCTAATTTTCCATTCGCATCTATTAGCATATAGTCCTCATAATATCCACTTTCATGTAAACCATTACTAAATTCAATCGACGTTGTGATACTTGTGAAATTTTCAGATTTAACATCAAACACAACTATAAAGTCCGGAGATTGGCTAAATCGATAGATGATCCCACTAATGCAAATTCCAAAACTGCATGGAGAAATATCATAAACAAATTCGTTATATTTAATCATCTCCCTCCAAGAAGTATCTATGCCTAAAGTAAAAACCCATGCTCTTGATAATCCACCTTGACTATTAATAGTCAAAACAACTTTATACTTTTTATCTTCGGGCTCAAAACCTATTGAACATATAAACTTTTCACCTGAAACATCAAAACATTTCAAGTAGGGAAGACATCTTACTTCTCCGGTAGAAGGATTGGAGATTGCAATATTTTGCATATCCCATATGCAAAACAAACCATTATCGTAATCAAAATAAAGACGATAATTATAACTAATGTTAATGTGATTATATAACTTACTAAAATTCTCAATTTGATAAAACTTGGTGGCTTTTCCATCTTCATCATGCTTTTCTATAGAGTAACAAACGCCGTTTATGCATGTAATCAACTTGGTATCGCCACGATTGATCTTACAATAATTGGATGAATGGAGATCCACGAAATTTGGTTCCAAAACAATTGTGTTATAAAATTTTGAAACGCACCTATAACGCATTAAAGACGTAACAGGAAGCCAAGAGAAAATTTGGATGGTAATATCATCAGGAATTGACCGTTGTTCTGTATTCACTGCCATCTTTGATGGCCGAAGTCGTCCTTATTGGAGTGAATATTTTAAGTTAAATTTATTCTTTATAAAGTTGTTTTATAAAGTATGTTTTTTCTTTGTTTAGGTTTTAGGATTCACATTGATTAGGTTTAGGACTCTTTTAGATATAAAGAATAAAACTCTTTTAGGTTTAGAACTCTTTTACATACAGAAACTTCTGCAACTTAATATAAGTCATTGTGCTAAAAGTCTCAAATAAAAGAAAACAAATGGTAGTTAAATATTTTAGTATTTGATCATATAATGTAATTCAAAGAAGAAAAAAAAATCAACAATAAGAATCGACCGACGAAAAGAGAAAAATATAGGACGTTTATAATTTTTACAACCATTAACTTGCAGTCACTATCACTAGCAACGATTTACAATCATCATCACAAACCACTATTACCATAAGAATCACGAATCACCACCGTAAGTCACCATATTAAATATCGATAACACTATCATTATTCACCAATTCTATTAACTATCACTATCGTCAATCGCCACCAACAATATCATCATCAATCTTTATTGTAAATCACCATCAGTAATAAGCTACTATCCAAATCCTGCCACTAGCCGACATTATCCTCAATCGGTATTCACAATCGCTAGCTATATCAGCCTATTACCACCACCAATCACCGTATAATTTTAAAAAAAATATTTTATTAATATATGAGTATTAGATTAATTTAGTATTTTATTGAACTTTTTATCTATCAACTAAAAAAATAAAGACAATTTTGTATACATAAAAGGTGATAGAAAAATAAAATTTTAATTATTTAGTATTCAAATTTTAATACAACATCTCAACAGTTGATATGTGTGTTTCTATTTATACATCTACATCTCAATACATATCTTAATATTCAAACGTCTTTAAGTCTTAATAAAAAATAATGAGAACTAAGCATAATAAACATTTAATTAATTGAAGCATGCAATTTTGGTCCTACTATTGGTGAATATTAAATTATCTACCATTTGATTATTCATGTATTATGTTAAATTTGTATTGTTATATTTGACAATAATTTAATTTTATAAATAGTTAAATAAAAACTTACTGTCCACCTGCAAGGGATAAACCCTTTTTGATTTACAGAAAATGGTCAAAAATGTCATTAAAGTATTAAATTTAGTTTTAAAATGCTCTTCCAAAATATCATTAAAGTATTCAATATAGTTTTAAAATGCTCTTCTTCCACCTATTTGATGAAATTTGCCCCTACTATTCTTTCCAGACTTATTATTGCCACTCAATTACCGGCACAATTATTGAACATGTACAAAACTTCAATTAAACAAGTGACCTTTATTTATTTTCAAAACAGTGACTGCCATTCATAGAAATGTTACTTTTAGTTCCTACAGAAGATGGAAAATCTCACTCTCCAAAAGAAAAATGGTACAAAACAAGTCCAATTCTTAGGCCGCCAGCATGACTATAACGATTTTGACATCTGAGTAGCAGAATTCACATTGATATCCACCGTCTTTGCTGGTCTGCGGCCCTTGTCTGGACCACCAATGATACCCCATTTCTCGAACTGCCTTTGTCGAGCTCTTGCCCTTTCCTTTTCTTCCTCAGATTTTGATGCAAAGCAGTACGGACAAGAGACGGCATACTCCCATTCTGGGGATTCCATATCAGCATCGCTCACTGGTTTCTTGCATCCATAACAAAGTTTGAATGTTCCCTGTACCAAGCCATGCTCAACAGAAACTCGTTTGTCAAACACAAAGCACTCCCCCTCCCAAAGGCTCTCTGTCTTGGGAACTTCCTCCAGGTACCTTAAAATCCCACCTTCTAGATGATAAACCTGGTAAGAATCGGCCAAAAGCACTGTTAAACAAGACCGTCTGAGCATTTAAAACACCACCTTGTTATAACCATAGAATTCTTGAAACATTGGTTTGCACATTAAAGTTTTTGAAGAATCTGCTAGAAGAGCAACTTACAACACGTGGATTAAAAATTCCCAACTTGTTGGAAAATATTTGTGTATATCCCTAGTTCTTTCGTCTTTGATAGGCTGAGATTTCATGTTACTGCATAGCAAAAATAGATGCAACCTACGTTCAATGTGTTCTCTTTTCACCTCTTCAGTTAATTTGGTTTGCCAGCGCAGAGAGAGGGGCCTGGAGATGCTGGTGGTTCTAAAGAACACATGGATATATCGCTTAAATTCTACTATACATATTACATACAATGCAATGATTAGAGAGAAATGCATGAGTCGTATACTTGTGCAGTTTCCTTAAAAACTTTATGAATAAACCATTTTGATTTAATTTTTACCTCATCAAAGCCTTTGGCGAGGAGAAAACTTGAAGCTTTCTCGCATCGAATACCACCTGTACAGTACATTGCAACTTGGGGAACCTTTTTGTTTCCATTTTCCTTTGTCAGCTTATCTGATGCTCCAACAGAACCAGATGACTCGAACTTGTCTCCTGAATCAGCAAGTTTAAAACGATCCTCCACCCATGATGGAAAATCCCGGAATGCTGTGGTACAAGGATCAACTGCCCCCTTGAACTTCCCGACTCTAATTTCATAATCATTGCGAACATCGATCACAACCTAATTGAGTAATACTAAAATTTAGTGAAGGATCACAATTGAAAATCAAGGTAGTTTTCTGTCATCAAAGAAAATCAAGATAGTTTTCTTGAGTAGGTTTAGGAGGCATTTGACCATGAAATTATTCCTGAATTTTCAGGAATTTGACAAACAAAAAGATGTTTCCACCTTCATCACTCCAAATTACTCGCAAAAAGACAAACAACTCCAATTTGTATTCATGGTGACCACAACTCCAATTTTCTTCAAATTTCTCAATGAAACATGGCCAAACGCCCACTTATTTGCCTCTATAGTTGGTCCTTGGGAGGGATAGCATGTCTTTTGCAGTCAATTTTCATTAAGAAGTAGATTTACATCCTTGGGAGGGATAGCATGTCTTTTGCAGTCAATTTTCATTAAGAAGTAGATTTACAAGAATATTTCAAACAAAAGAACCAAAACAATGAATGTATCAGGAACGGGTAACAAATTCCTATACTTGCTAATAAGTAAAATCCCATAAAGAATGGGCAATCCCCAAACTCATTCCTTCTAAAAACCAGAATTTCCCTATTTTACCATATATTGAGCTTTGCATGTGATAACTTCATTTGTATATCAGGATAGCAATACCTTGAATATGTATAAACCTAAACACTGATACCAAGCATGTTCACCAATAAGCTTGAGTTGGTTTTCAAAGTCAATGTCCAATTATTTATGCAAATAGTCAACCCAGGAGAACCTGGGTTCACTTGTGGCATTAGATGGACCAGCATGCTAAAGTTATTTGTACAAGATACAGAGAAATCTTCATATATTTTGAAATACAACCAATGAAGCAATTAGAAGTGTATATATGTATGCATAAAATACTGAAATATAACTGCAAAGAAAATTATTCATTTAAGCATATTATTCTTCTGCTATTAAACTCCATTCTGGTGGTTTTTGGGCATTTCATAAGAAAGAACAGACAACGGTTCTAAAATCCTATATAAGTTACAAAATCTCATGCACAGCCCTTTTCGTGCAACTTCATAGCTAAATTTAAAACCTCAAAAGATATTTGTGCTTGCGTAATTAAAAATTTTAAAAAGATAACAAATTATAAATAAATTCATAACCACTTGTATTTTTCCTATACACAATTGAACTCTCTAAAGCATATACACAATTTAAAATTAATTGAAAATTTTAAAAATTCAAATTTAATGGAAGAAATTTGTAACAGTCCCTTGTTCTGCAGATTCCAATCTCTTCGTGGAAAAATAACACTTGAATTTGTAAAAATATTCGTCCAAACTTTCAGCAAAAAGATGGTCTTTTCTTCCGTCAATCAAAATTAGCATCATTAATTAAAGGAAAAATCAAAATTTGATTAGGGCTTTAAATAGAGCTGATTTTATAAGAAAGTATTGGTATAATGATGGCAGCTGTTGTTATAGGTAAAACATTATTATAAAAAGGTAAAATATAACATCAAAAATAGCTTTCAAGAAAACTTGGCAGCTATAATAAAATGTTGTTATAGAGAGGCCTGACTAGAACTATAAATCAGACAACCCTTTTGATCCGGTACAGAATTGATTGCATGATTATGAATTATTCATTTACATGATTATAAATTTTTCAAGTCCCAAAATGTCTCTCCACTCTGTAAACCTCTTAAGAAATTCTATACAATCTCTTAAATTCATCTTTCAATAATGTGTCCCCACAACAGCTATGTCCTCATAAGTGTACTCTCCTTCCACCTCCGACCTCGAATGAGATATTTTCCCCAACTAATCACAACCCTTCATGAGATCCATTGAGAATATCAATATTTTGGAGAGGAATCCTTTCCCGTGCTTGAGAACACCTCAGACATTTTATTGCTGTTTCCCTCCTTGTTCTTTTATTCTGTTGTAGTGAACAAGTATTGCTATTGTTCAACCCTCTGCTATGATGGATAAGAAAATTGTTGAATGAGTAGGCAGATTTAGTCATAATCTGCTCCACCATTGAGCTGGCAGATTTGATTATAATCTGCTCCACAAATAAAGCTGGCAGATTTGATTAGAATCTGCTCCTGTGAATATGGGATTAGAATATATTATTCTAGGAAAATAGTTTAGAGGAAATCCCTTGATTCAAGGATTTCCTAAGAATTAGGGATTGATTAGTTTATTTGGTCTTTACTTGTTCTCTTATAAATACTGTAGAAACACTATGAATAAAAGATACTTTTCCAGTTTCTAAACTTTCATGGTATCGCCCTTCCAGTTAACTTCTCATCGATTAAATGGGAAGAACTATCTGGAATGGGCACAGTCCGTAAAGCTTGCAATCGATGGCCGTGGAAAGCTGGGACATCTGACCGGAGAGACAAAGAAGCCGGGAGTTGGAGAGATCAGAGAATTCACTCGTGATTGCTTGGTTAATAAATTCCATGGAACCAGTCATAGGTAAATCTTATCTCTTTTTGCCCACTGCTAAGGATGTGTGGGAAGCCGTTAGGGAGACATATTCAGATGTAGAAAATGCCTCTCAAATTTTTGAGTTAAAAATTAAACTATGGCAAGCTAAGCAGGGTGAGAATGAAGTCACTACTTATTATAATGAAATGGTGTCCTTGTGGAGTTAGACCAGTGTTACAATGATGAATGAGAGTGTTCTGTGGATAGTGTGAAAGAGAAAAAAAAGGAAGAAAATGAGAGAGTACCTTTTTTTCGCAGGATTAAACCGAGAGTTTGATGAGGTCAGGTCGCGAATCCTAGGAAAAAATCCTCTGCCCTCACTTCGTGAAACATTTTCTGAAGTTAGGAGAGAGGAAACTAGGAGGAAAGTTATGTTAAAACCTGATTTAAATGTTGAACTAAAACCTGTTATAGACTCTTCAGCTCTTGTAACAGTGAAGAATGGAGAGGACAAAAACAAAAGGCCATGGTGTGATCATTGCAAAAAATATTGGCACACCCGTGAAACATGTTGGAAGATTCATGGGAAACCACTAAACTGGAAGAAAAAGGGAGTTGATGATCGTGGGTTTCAATCTCAAAATGGTCAGGCCCTCCAAACAACTTATTTTGATCAGGGGCAACAACCTTCTCCAGAAACGTCTCTATTTACAAGGGAACAATTGGAAATTCTGCACAAACTCCTTCAATCTCCACAATTTCGTGCAAATGCACAAAATTCTTCTAATCCGTCATGTTCTTTTGCTGAAACAGGTACTGTATCGTCTGCTTTTCTTAGTACCAATTCCAACCAAATAGATTCTTGGATCATAGATTCAGGAGCCAGTGACCACATGACTGACCACATGACTGGAAGTTCCCATTTTTTCTCTACTTGCACTCCTTGTGCAGGGAACAGTAAAATCAAGATAGCTGATGGTTCCTTCTCTGCAATTGCTGGAAAAGGAACTATTAAACTATCACCATCCCTTGTACTTCATGATACTCTTCATGTTCCAAAGCTCTCTTGTAATCTAGTTTCTGTTAGTAAATTAACCCGTTCTCTTAATTGTCGTGCTATTTTTGATTCCGATTTGTGTGAATTTCAGGAAAAGGTTTCGGGGAAGATGATTGGCAGTGCTAGAGAATCAGGAGGTCTTTATTTTCTTGACAACGGGAACAACTCACTACAGCTGAATCCTATTTGTTTGAACTCTACTTTTGTTTTGAATAAAGTCATGCTTTGGCACTATAGGCTTGGACATCCAAGTTTTTATTATTTAAGACATTTGTTACCTCAGTTATTCAGAAATAAAAATCCATCCTTATTCCAATGTGAATTTTATGAAATGGCTAAGCATCACCGATCTTCTTTTCCTTCTCAAAGATATCAGGCTTCAAAACCTTTGCAATGATTCATAGTGATGTTTGGGGTCTGTCTAGAATTTCAACAATGTTTGGGAAACGGTGGTTTGTAACTTTTATTGACGATCATACTAGATTGAGTTGGGTTTTTTTATTGAAGGGCAAATCTGAGGTTAAAAATGTGTTTGAAACTTTCTATGTCATGGTGGAAACACAGTTCAATGAGAAAATCAAGATTTTTCGGAGTGACAATGGCCGTGAATTTTTTAATGAACAATTAGGAAGTTTTTTCAGAAAAACTGGGGTAGTACACCAAAGCTCTTGTCCAGATACACCTCAACAAAATGGTATCGCCGAAAGAAAGAATAGACACCTTTTAGAGGTAACGAGAGCTTTAATGTTTACTAGTAAAGTTCCACAACACCTTTGGGGAGAGGCTCTCTTGACTGCCACTTACCTTATTAATAGGATGCCATCTCGCCCTCTTGAATTTAAGACGCCTTTTAAAGTTTTCAAAGAAAGTTTTCCTAGTTCTAGGTTAACTACAGATCTGCCTCTGAGAGTTTTTGGTTGTACAACATTTGTTCATGTTCATAATCGTAGTAAACTTGAACCGCGGGCTAAGAAGTGTATTTTTGTAGGATATGCCCCAAGTCAAAAGGGATATAAGTGTTATGATCCACATGCTAGGAAGATAATTGTCACAATGGACCTAACTTTCTTTGAGTCGCAACTCTATTTTACTACTCATCTTCAGGGGGAGTATCATGTAGGTGAAGATTCTTTTTTTTTTGTGATATTGAGGAAACTAGATATCAAGCAAATGAGGAGCCTGATATTACAATAAATACTGATGTGAGAGATGTAGGAGAAGATATAAATAAATGTGATCCAAGAGATGATAAAGACCAAAGTGACTTAAATGATAAAAACTCAGAAATTGAACTTGAACCTGTAGCGCCTTCAAATGACAAAAATAAAAATGGGAATAGAGAACAAAAAACAGAAATGCAGGTGTATTCGAGAAGGAACCGAACTCAAGAAAAAAAGATTGAAGATTCTCAACATTGCCAAAATTCAGTCCCACAAGACCTTACTGTAATTCAAGGTACTCTTCCAACTGATTCTATTTCTAATTCCTTAGATCTAGATCTACCTATTGCGAAACGCAAAGGTGTTAGATTTACTTCTAAATATCCTACTTCTATGTTTGTGTCCTACAAAAAGTTGTCTCCTAGTTATTCAGCCTTTACTTCACAACTCTCTAGTGTGGAGATTCCAACAAATGTGCAGGATGCTCTACAAGTTCCCGAGTGGAAGGAGGCTATTTTGGAGGAATTGCGAGCTCTTGAAAAAAAATGAGACATGGGAGTTGGTGGATTTACCCGAGGGAAAGAAACCAGTGGGTTGTAAATGGGTGTTCACCACCAAATTCAAATCAGACGGATCCTTGGAAAGGTATAAGGCCCGCCTAGTAGCTAAGGGATTCACGCAGACATATGGCATTGACTATCTCGAGACGTTTGCTCCAGTAGCTAAGCTAAACTCAATTAGAGTTTTGTTGACAATTGCAGTAAATCTCGACTGGTCTCCTCAGCAGTTGGATGTGAAGAATGCTTTCTTGAATGGGCACCTAGAGGAAGAAGTCTATATGGATCCCCCACCAGGTTTTGAAGGGAAGTACAAGTCAAAGATATGCAGGCTTAGAAGATCTCTTTATGGTCTAAAACAATCTCCAACGGCTTGGTTCAAAAGGTTTACTCAATTTGTGAAAAAGCAAGGGTATGTGCAGGGACAAGCAGATCACACAATGTTTACTCGACATTCACTGGAAGGAAAAACAACCGTTCTTATAGTGTATGTTGACGATATTATCCTCACAGGAGATGATGTGGTTGAGATAAAAAATCTAAAGGAACGTCTTGCCTCAGAATTTGAGATAAAGGACTTAGGCCCGCTAAAGTACTTTCATGGCATGGAGGTTGCACGATCGAAGAAAGGAATTATAGTGTCACAAAGGAAGTATGTTCTTGATCTGTTAAAAGAAACTGGAATGAGTGGTTGTAGACCAATTGAAACTCCAATTGATCCAAATCTGAAGTTTGTAAAGGAAGGAAAATTGACTGATAAGGGGCAATATCAGAGATTGGTAGGCAAGTTGATTTACTTGTCACATACTAGACCTGATATTTCCTTTGCTGTGAGCCTAGTCAGTCAGTTCATGCATTCTCCACGAGAAGAACACCAAGAAGCTGTGTATCGAATCCTAAGGTATCTAAAGAGTTCACCTGGGAAAGGGTTGTTCTTCAAGAAGAATGAGCAAAGAAGTCTTGAGGCTTATACGGATGCAGATTGGGCTGGTTCATCTATTGATAGGAGGTCTACATCTGGATATTGTACATTTGTTTGGGGAAATTTGGTGACATGGAGAAGTAAGAAGCAAAATGTGGTGGCTCGAAGTAGTGCTGAGGCTGAGTATCGATCCATGGCACACGGAATTTGTGAAATATTGTGGCTCAAGAGATTTTTGGAAGAACTAAGAAGACCTGTGAGTTTTCCAATGAAGTTGTATTGTGACAATAAGGCTGCCATAAGCATTGCTCATAATCCAGTTCAACATGATAGAACAAAGCATGTTGAAGTGGACAGACAC
>NW_006239145.1:899831-934722 GCF_000226075.1 Solanum tuberosum | reverse complement strand
GGGGCGGGGTGGGGGGGGGGGGGAGGAAGAGACCATTGAGAATATCAATATTTTGGAGAGGAATCCTTTCCCGTGCTTGAGAACACCTCAGACATTTTATTGCTGTTTCCCTCCTTGTTCTTTTATTCTGTTGTAGTGAACAAGTATTGCTATTGTTCAACCCTCTGCTATGATGGATAAGAAAATTGTTGAATGAGTAGGCAGATTTAGTCATAATTTGCTCCACCATTGAGCTGGCAGATTTGATTATAATCTGCTCCACAAATAAAGCTGGCAGA
Organism: Solanum tuberosum; assembly: GCF_000226075.1. Taxonomy (NCBI): domain Eukaryota; kingdom Viridiplantae; phylum Streptophyta; class Magnoliopsida; order Solanales; family Solanaceae; genus Solanum; species Solanum tuberosum. The sequence goes on along the minus strand of NW_006239145.1, from coordinate 934,444 downwards.
TTTGATTAGAATCTGCTCCTGTGAATATGGGATTAGAATATATTATTCTAGGAAAATAGTTTAGAGGAAATCCCTTGATTCAAGGATTTCCTAAGAATTAGGGATTGATTAGTTTATTTGGTCTTTACTTGTTCTCTTATAAATACTGTAGAAACACTATGAATAAAAGATACTTTTCCAGTATCTAAACTTTCAAGATTCATAATACTTATGTCCTTGTTTCTCCTCTTTATGTTTTCCTTAATTGTCATTACTACATGTCTTGCTTTATTTTGGCGCAAGAGGCAAAAGACTTGTTGGCTAAAGTAGGAAATATTGAGTACTTTATTTATAAAAAAAAAAAGGAAAATATGAAGAGTTCCCTGAAGAGATAAAATGAACACTTACTCACTAATTCACTCGATCACACCTCACCCAAGTACAAGCAAGTTTAATATTCTGAATTGCAACATAAACAAGACGGGATTTTGCTGTTTCTACAGTAAACAAGTTCGCAAGCAAAGATTATAGTTAAAGTAGGATGTTGCAAAAATACTGTAAAGGAAAAACAATACCAATTGTACCAATTAAGTCAAATTTTAGGGTTCAGATAAGGGGTTGAATGCTCTAAACTTCAAGAGTAAACATTTGCTTGGCCCAACCTTCAATCCTGTATGGGCATGATTATAAGTCAACGGACAAGCCAAAAGGCAGACCAAACACAATATTAAGTCTACTCCATGCATCGAAAACTCACATGATACCTCTAGGCATATTATAAATGGGATGAGATCCAATAATGTGGCAAATGTAAGGATGCTACTCTGTTGGTAGAAAAAACAAGTCCAGGCAATTTTCAAAGGTATGAGCTACATTACCCACAAAGTATGGTTTATACAAAATGGAACATAAAATCAAAATACAGGATATTATGTACCGATAAAAAATACAGGATATGACTTTAATCACAACTCAGCCAAAGGATATGAAGCAAACTAGATGAATTTTAGGCTCAAGTTGAAGTTATAAGTTACATGTCAAAAAATTTATGTTGATGACAAAGTAAGATTCTTCAAGAATCAATTAATCAATAATTAAACAGAACAAGGATAAGGATGTTACTGAAGAAAGAACTTACAACATCTGGATCACTAATCAATGCATTCCACTCTGTCGGTTTAATGTACTTGCCAACTCTTTCAATTGGTGAAACAGAAGGCATTCCAAGTGTAACTATCTGTTCAAGAAACATATGATGAGTGCTTGATGCTAAGAGGATATACAATAAAGCAACTTCCAGGACATGAGGGGCATAAAGGCATGTATCTTCAACGTGGGGCAACTTTATCACACTTGGCCAGCGAACCTACCTCTTTTTTGAGCTTTACCCTCACGTGATCCCACCTAAAGGGAGCATCCTCACCCGCTGCAAGAGGAGAGCTGCTCATATGTCCATGATGAAGAGCCTCTTCCTCTGGGCTCACTGGTGACTCGACCAATCTAAGCCCCTTCAGACGCTCATCACTTTGAATGAATGCAAGAACAGTTTCCACTGAATCCCGTGTACCACATATGCTGCCATTGATTCCTTCAGGTGCAAGAATAATACCGCCTGAAACACGCTGAATTTGATCAGCTTAGTGAGGAACGAGTAACATTGAAAAATGTACTATCAAATAAAATTGTACTTGGAAGAGAAACTGAATAAAGGGAAAAGGATTGACCAGCCATACAAAGAATACATCAAACAATGGGCAGCTACTATTTCATCATAGACAAAACCAAGTGGAAATGTTGAGAAGAAGAACGAGCTAGACTTCTTCTCACTTCCTTTTATAAAACATCTAACTTTTAATGTAATATAAACTAAAGACCTGGTTAAGGAGAAATTTGAAAGGGGCTATCAATAAACAGAAATGAATCAAGGAGCATGCATTTATTCAGCACGAATTAAGAGTAAATCAGAAATAGGCTCCTTGCGACCAACTTCTCCAATTATTTTTTTGAGAAAGAACTTCTCCAATTATTCTGAATTGAACAAAAAAGAGGATAGAAAATTAGATTATCATCCATCTAACAAAACATAATACACAAAAAGAAGTCATCTCTGACATGTGAATCAAAGCAACAGCTTCCTGGCCTATGTCAAAGAGTTATAGAAGCTAGTGTTTATCTATCAAATATTGTCCAACACCGGGTCACTTAAACAAGAAAAACAAACCTGTGCATACTTTAGCAACTTCAAGAAAAAGAATAGGCAAGCAGTTATGCAAGCTTGCAGAAAACGAACAATATATATTCCTCTTCATATGCAGACGCCCCAATTCCAAACATGAATTCGATAAAGAACAATGGTACACTTAGCACTGCATTCATCAAATAAACAAATTACCATATGCAACTAACCAGTATTGCAACTTTAAATCTGCAATAACAGGAATACTTCTACAACTTCAGCTGGAAAAAAATTAACCTTTCTACAATAAAACCGATCTATATTAACTATAAGCAAGTAAAAAGGCAATAATTACCAGTTTTTCACAGAGTTCCTTCAATGGTTTCCTCAAATCAGCATGGTCAGGGAAATCAGCAAATTTGTAGAAAGAAACCACCACAAGTTGTGATTCGGAGCTCAAACCGCTACCCTCAACCTCCTCGTTCCTCGATGCATTAGCCTTCAGAATGGGAACAGGATTTGTTGCTCCAGTTGCAGAGAAACAGTTAGAGGGTGCAAGATTTTGCGGTAAATTGGTAATAGTAATCTTAGGGTTAGAAAAGAAAGGAAAGTTAGGGGCTTTTGTTGGTAGTTCAGAGGTGGCTTTCATGGTGCAATGGAGTGAACTAATGGGAAGATTAGGGTTTGGTGAAAAGGTGGTTGATGATGATAGCATTCTGAGTGCCGCTAGTGAAGCACTTCTTGTATAGGGCAAACAGAGGATGAGGCCGCATTGAGACATGTACAGTACAGATGCCAAAACTCCCCTCGCCTTAAAGTTGGATAAAAATAACTATGAATATAGTTAGTAGTAATTTTTTTTCAAAAAAAAAAAGATATGTTATGAATTTAAATTTTATAATTGAAATATTTTGAAAATGACATAATCAAGTTATTCCAAATTCCATAATAATGTTATATAAATAAAATAAAATAGAAATCTTAGTTGCTCACTAGTTTGTTATCTAAATTTCATTTTATTATTAAAAAATCGATCTATCGTCTTATATTTGTCATTCCCTGCTCTGATTTATTTTTAAAAAAAATATAAAAAGAATTATTATATTAAGAAAAAAATTCATATACACGTGACCGTTTAGAATAAAGAAATATCTGGCATTAGAGTGAAACTAGAGAAAGAGTTTAGCATAGAGGCATTAGAAAAAGCTTCCTTTAAGAAATAATTGGAGAAGTATCCAGACCATTGCATATTCAATTTGCTTGCTTCTGTCTTGTTGTTGAATTAATAGAATGATTTTAGTGGAGAAAAAGGTAGGAACATGACTCAAAGTCATGAAGGGAGGAAAAAAAAAATTGTGATCCGAAGACTTGTTAAAAGAGAAAAAAGGATAGACATGAAAATTAAGTTCGTATGAGATTGTGCGAATCACGCAAAATTTACAATGTGTTGTGTGTAAAAGTATCTCCAAGTGGACTAGTGCCTAGTGGAGCATTTCTATTAAAGATGTATTATGGGGCTCAAGCATTTCTATTGACTAAAGCATTTTCTTTGATATCTATAAATAGTTGTTTCCACTCAATTATAAAAGGTTGGATTTTTGGCAAAATACTAAGCAGTATATTGATATTCACGTGCTCCTAGTTTTCTCTCACTTTACACCTCATTAACTAAGGGTCTGTTTGGCCATTCGATATAAAATCATGACTTGAAATTGTGATATGGAATTATGAGATGACGTTAAAGTTTTGTTTGGACATACAATTTAGACTTTTTATGTAGTATATTTTCTCATAAATATAAAAACTCGATAAGTTGTAAAACTATTAAAATCGTCTCAATTGTTTATACAATCTTACCAAATAAACAAAAGTTTATAAATTGCATAATACATGATCACAAAGTTATTCTAAACAATACAACATTTATTAATCAAATCTTAATTTAATAAAAAAAAAATTAAACATAATTTGTAGTTTTCAAGTTGTTAGTAGCTAAGAAAATTCTTTTTTTCAATTAATGTCATACTGGTTAGTCTTATCCACTCAATACAATGATAAATTTTGATTATTATTAAATACTAGGGGACTTGGCCGCGCTTCGCGCGATTATTAAAGAATTAATTTACTTCAATCAATCTTATATTCATTTTGTTGTCTACCCGTAACATTATTAGTTATTTTAATTATATTATGAGAATTCTTTGATTGACAGGTGCAAACAACAACCAATTATACTGGTGATAGGTGATACATATGAATACAAGTATGCAATGAAAATCAATAGTGTCATCAGGTTGTCTGAAGCGTGGAAACGACGATCATTCATCATCAACTTTTAACTAATGCTTTGTCCTCAAGTGAAAGTTCTATTTGTCTTTTTATGTTATTTCACTTTACTTTATGTCCGTATTTTGATAGAAACTCTTGTACATGTATAGAGCAGATCTTCGAGAAATGTTAAAGAATTTTTTGTAAAGATGAATGAGTTTTCTTATATTTTTTCTTACCTTGTATAAATTAGATGTAATTCTTTAAAAGTTTTCTATAAGATGTGAAATGAATGGTAAGGGTCCAACTATTGAATTAGAATCGAGTAGGTGCCTGCAAGATCCGATAGTTTGGATCGTTACATAAGGTCCACAGTAACCATAAGGACAAACAAATCGGTCCAACCTCGATCATTGCTATCAAAAGGCTCATGAGAATGTAAGTTTTCCTTTGCCCACAAGTTTCACCACCACCATAGACAATCCCGAGGGAAAATAAGATTTGCAAATAGGTTAATGAAGAAAATTCTTTGTCTCAAGACCCAAAGCCCTTAGATAAGCCACGATTGTTAGGTCCTAGCCCAAGCTGGCCCAAACACAATGTGAAGGTATGACAAAATAAGATGATCACCTCATCAATTGTGGGGTCACCAAAACCCATTTAGAATGGGCACGTATAGACAAATGAATTACCTGGCTTCGAAAACATAACACTCTTAAAAGTCTTCGGAGCAATGACCCGGATTTCATCCTTTGAACACCGAAAATCAATGTGAACATTAGAAGTATTAATTTTTTTTTAAAGAAGAAGTGCAATCATATGACTGCTCTATCTCGTGTCCTGAAATGGTTGAAGGGTGAGATCTTGAAATCATCTTGAAAGCAATATGTCTCGAGGACAATATTATCAACTCCAAGTTCAGAAGGAACTTTATCTCTTCTTTTTACCCTTTTCCTCAAACCGCTCTCTAGGAAAGAAGACTTGACATGATCAAAAGAAGACAGAGACATTTTAGGTCATGATCACAGAACATGAGCTGAAAGTTTACATAAGATAAATAGGAGGGGAGCCCGGGAAAAGAAAATACAAAACTCTAAAAATGAAATTCAGAAGAATCAAAATAAATTCTCAAGTCGAGAATTGTTGAAATGAACATAAGAATCTCAATTTATTAAAATCCAGATAAGGAAGAAATTACTGCCTTGGGTGACACGCTTTTATTTTATTAGTGATCGAGTTATGTATAGAGTAGCATTTAAGATGATGGGTCCAACACTTTTTTTCTCAGAAATATATTCATCGTCAAGACCTATGGAAAATATCTCTCTTCTCAGCCACATCTGGCGCCATACCCAAAAAATAAAGGGACTACCTATTTTGAAAATAATAATTAAAGTGTGTGAAAGCGTTAGTAGAGAATTGAATGGTGTCCAAATAATAAATGAATTCGAGGAAGCAATGAGATTCAGCCTACAAAGAATTCTCAATGTTGTGGCCAAAAGGATAAAAAAAGAAGAAGATAAATATGTGGATATTGTTGTACAGATAGCCTGAGCACGACTAGCGAATATTAGTTGACACCGCTAATAACATTGCCCCATGATCAACATTCATTGGGTGTAGTATTTTAGGACTTGAGTGAAGCTTTTTCATTAATTGGTGCCCTACTTTTATTATCTATAAATAATTTATTTTCTACATTTGGAAGGGAAACCTAATTCCAAGCAATACTTGAGATCAAAAAATATATTTTCTTGTGCTCCAAACTTTTATTATTTCCTAAGTTTTCATTATATTAAATTGATCCTCACTAAATCGTTGTCGGAGCTGAAGCTAGCAACACCAAATCCAGCTCTCATCTATATCCACAAATTTTAAAAGCTTCCTCCAACTTTATATTTATCTGCTTTAACATTAAAAGTATCTTTTTATCTATTAAAATAACAATATTCAATCGCTAATAATCAAATCTTATAAGTTAAACTAAATGTGTGTTTTTAATCTCATATAAATTCGATTGTACTATTTTCGTCGATTGGGACAAATTTAAGTACATCTAAGGTGTGTCACGTGACACGGCTTCGTCGAATTTTTTTACAGAATATACCTATATAAAAAAATAAAAAACATAAACTAAAAGATAAAACAATTAAAAGGACACCTCTTATAAATGAGTGCTCCTAGCTCAAGTGGCAGAGGCTCCGCATACTTAAGTGCAATGTCTTGAGGTCGAGACCCTACGAGGTGAGTTTTTATTTGCATTTTTTTTGTTTTTCTCACGTTTCATTTTTTTCTTTTCTTAAATTTATTAATTTTTTTGTTTTAAATTCAAAACAGTTCATTAAAAACCTACCGACCCACTCTAATTCATTATAAATCTAACTACTCTTTTTATTTTTAGAATAAAAATAAAACTCAAAATCTTTGAGTCCTTCATCAAAAAAGGATTGGGTTCGAAGGTGAATTTGAGTACTACTTTCCATCCTCAGACTGATGGTAAAGCAGAGCGCATCATTCAGACTTTAGAAGATATGTTGAGGGATTGTGTGATCGATTTCAAAGGTAATTGGGATGATCACTTACCTCTCATAGAGTTCGCTTACAACAATAGTTATCACTCTAACATCCAGATGGCTCTTTATGAAGCTCTTTATGAGAGAAGATGCAGATCTCTTATTAGATGGTTTGAGGTTGGTGAAGCTGGGTTGATAGGACCAGACTTGGCTCATCAAGCCATGGAGAAAGTGAAGATCATTCAAGAAAGATTGAAAACAGCGCAGAGCCGTCAGAAGTCCTACACTGATGTTAGGAGAAGAGACTTAGAGTTTGAGGTGGATGATTGGGTTTACTTGAAGGTGTCACCTATGAAGGATGTTATGAGATTTGGTAAGAAGGCGAAACTTAGTCCCCGGTATATTAGTCCTTACGGATATCCAAGAGGATTGACAATGTAGCCTACGAATTGGAGCTACCGTCAGAGTTGGCAGCAGTCCATTCGGTGTTTCAAATTTCTATGTTGAATAAGTGTATGGGAGATCCTTCACTTATTATACCGACTGAAAAAATTGGTATTAAGGACAACCTATCTTACGAGGAGATTCCCATTCAGTTTCTAGATCGTCGGGTTCGCAAGTTGAGAACCAAGGAGGTAGCGTCAGTTAAAGTATTATGGAGAAACCAGTTCATTGAGGAGGCTACTTGGGAGGCTGAGGAGGACATGAAGAAAATATACCCACATCTCTTTGAGTCCGGAGAAATTTCAAACCAAGGTAATGTTTCTGAAAAACACTCTTCTAATTGATGTGTTGTGTTATGTTGAATTGCATGTTGGGTGTTTGAGCTGAATGTTAGATGTTACACCTTAGTTCTACTTTAAAGTGATCTCATTCGAGGAAGAATGTTTCCAAGGGAGAGATATTGTAACATTCCGCCTTAGGAATATCTAAAAATAGAAAGAACTAATTTGGAAAGAGCAAAATCTGAAATTTTGCAAGTTAAGATGAAGTTGTGAGTTTTGGATCAACATCAAACGACCATAACTCTCAGTACATGATGATTTAGGTGGCCAATAAGATATCAAATGAAAGGTCTTGAAATTCTCTTTCCAACGCCACCGAGTTTGCTAATTTTCAAGTTCGAATGAGGGAGATATGATCATTTAAAAATATGTATGTCCAAGATAAAAAAAGTTACCCGAATTTCAGAGGGGTGTTTTTGTCTTTTCCTTACCCCGTCAGCTTAAAATAAATTTTGGTAATATTTAGAGGTCTAAACTGATTTGGTTCAGTTTTACAAATACTATTTTACGCTAGGGTTTTGAGAGAAGTTCAAGAATAGGAGAAAATGAGAAAAAAAGTTAAGGCGTTCTTAAAGTTTTCTTGCAAATCGATGATTGTTTCGCCAAGGGTTTGATCCCTAAGAGGTATGTGAGTTCTCATAGTGCTGGGTTCGTTCACCCACACGCCAATCAGGTTATTTTCAGTGCAATTTCGTTCTTAAAGTTGAAGAATTTGAGTTCTTGATGAGTTTTCTTGAAATTCCTATCGTAATTTTGATTGTTGGGGTTTTAATAAGTTGATCTTGAGTTGAAAGTTGGTGATTCGAGAGTTGTTTTGAGTAGGTTATCGTGTACTTTGGTTGGGTATTCGAATCTAAGTGATTGGGGAAGAAACCATTCGATTCTAGGCGAATTGGGGTTAGAAAACGAGTAAAAAAATTTGTCGAGAAATCTGGGCAGAGGTTGGCGCGCCGAGCTAGCAGTGCGCCACAAGATTTGGCCTGTAGTTTAGCTCTTAGGCGTCGCTCCACTCAGTGCGCCCCAACTTCCTTTCTATAGTTCAGGGTCTGCCGCCCCACGCCACTCAATGTGCCAGGTTCGCCAGGTCCCATATTTTTTAGTCCTTCTTTCCGTATGAGTTCCCTTGAATCGTACCTATGTTTTCTAATTGATTTATACACTCTAAGGTACATATAAACATCGAGAGATCATCCATAACATGAGATCATAACCCTTGAATCCATAATTCAAATTCAAGGTAGAGCTAAGAGTCAAGTCTTGAGAGTTCTTACGAGTAATTTTAATAAGTCTTTTACAATTATTTTAAACTTGTTTTAAGACTTGAGCATTTGAGTTTGAGAAATAGTAGAGATGAGTTCATTTTCTTTAAAATGATATATAGGAGCTAAGTATTCCCAAGAGAAAATGTTTTCACATTAAAGATGAGAGGAAACACCGATTTCCAAAAGAGTTTTGAGCAATTTTGAGTACCATCTCTTTTAAGAGAGATTTTTGAGTAATAATCTCAAACCACAGAAAGAGTTATGTTTTTAAATATATGAGCTAGTTATATTTTGGAGTAGTACTGAGCACCGATATGTGGACAAATTCAGATAACTCAAAGTAGTAACACCCCATGTCCTAGACAGACCAGATTGCAGAAATCAGAAGTTGCAGGTGCCACCGATGGGCACCACTGATGGACCGTAGGTGGGGTTCGTGGATGGCCACCTGCAGCCCTTCCCAGATTAGTCTAGAAAATTGTCTAAGGGTCGACCCACGGCCGGACCCACGGACCATAGGTCAGACCACGGGTTATGGTCCTGGTCCATAGATCGAGACCCCCAGAACCTAGTCTCTAAAACAAAACGACGGTTGACCAAGATAGACCGTCGGTCAGTCCACGGACCATTAGTCATCAGTCCGTCAGTTGGCCCCCACAGCTTTTAAGTCAAGGGTCGTTTGGTATTTACCCTATGCGTTAGACCCTAAACTACGTGGTTTTTGTCAGTTTTAGCCTAGAAACTAAATTAGAACCTAACCTAATCAATCATTCACCAAAAATTCATCGATCTTAAAGCAAAACAAGATGAAAAAGTCGAGCAACCCTAGTTCAAGAACGCAACAAGGTTTTCTTCAATTCCAACCCCGAAATTAAAAGATTTCTCCGTGAATTTCGTCATCAGGTATGTGGAATTTCACTAGTTGGTTCCTTTCACCCATTAGGTCCCTAGATTTCAGTCAGATTCTTTGATTCCCTTAATTATGTTCAGACCTAGGGTTTCTAGAACGTCAGATTATTGCTGTGATTTAGTTGTTAGACTAATCCTAATCAGAGTATTACATTTTTGTAACCATGTTGTTAAAGCCTTGCATGAAATTTAGAACCCTAGTTGTGTAGATTCGTTTAGTTTATGAATTACACTTGCTAGGCCAATTTATTCAGATATACATGCATCAATTTACAAATGTTTCATTATCAGTACTTAATGTTGCATTTTCAGTTAGCATGTCAGAATCTTGAGCAATCCAGTTATTTCAGTTATTTTGTATTTTTTACATTGTATTGGGAGTAGGCTTAATACCGAGTTGGACTAGGGTCAGTTACCCTCAAGTCTCAGAACTACGTGCCCCATAGGTTATAAGTCCCTTCAGTTTAGTGATCACGCCAGTAATGTCTCTATACCTCTAGCAGGGTATATTGGGTCCTCTCGATGAGGCGTATACATCGGACTCCACGTTTAGCTCACGTGGTTTTATGTTAGTTATTAGTAGCTCCCACAGTCAGATTCTATTGCATTGACCAGGTTATCAGTTACAGTTCAGTATTCAGTTTCAGCATGTTATAGACTTGGTCATTATATTCAGTTAGTTCATGTTTCGTATTTTCAGTATAGTTTCATGTTCATCTTATATCATTGCTCATATAAACTTGGTCATTGCATTCAGTTAGATCATGTTCAACATATTCAGTATAGTTTCTTGCTTATCTCATATCATTGCTCGGTTATATGCTTTGTTCAGTTATGTATATTGTTCAGCTTTATTCTATCATACATACTTAGTACCCTTCAACTACTGACACATACTCTGAGCTACATTTTCTCGTGATGTAGGTTCAGGTCCTCAACATTCAGATCACGCATAGATCAGTTCTCGATCTCCACTTCAGCAGCATCAATAGTGAGTCCTCATTCTTCGAGGACGATTGGCATGATTATCTTTCTACTTTCGGTCTCTAGTTTCAGTTTTTGCTAGATTTAGCTGGGGCATGTCCCAGTATCTCTAGTCAGTTAGAGGCTTTATTTCAGACATAGTTAGATTCAGTTTTAGCTTTGGAGTTTGATCTTTCAGTTGTTAGTAAACTCTTAGTTTATTTATTCAGATAGTAATGGGTATTCCCCATCATTTTAATTTTATGATGTTTTTAGCTTCCGCACAATATTTTCTTTAATCAGTTTATCTAGTATGCTTATGATATGCCAGCTTAGGGTTAGCTTGGGGTCACTCGTGATCCTAGGTCCCGTGTCCATGTCCAGGGGGTAGCCTCGGGGAGTAACAAACTTGGTATCAGAGCACTAGGTTTAAGTGTCCTAGGATGTCTGAAAAGCAGCACTAAGTAGAGTACTTTTCATGGGTGTGAAATGCACCACATCTAATGAGAGGGAGGCTACAAAGTGTTTTAGGAAAACTTTACTTTCTTGATATTTTTATCGTGTGTTGGTATGATCTCTCTAATCCATCGTTGTGCATTTTCAGATCATACCCCATCGTAGAGCTTACACAAAGAATGTGAATGCCCGCAACGCTAATGCAGATCCTCTAGTCCAGATCAGGAAGTTTCGAATGCAGAGTTTCAAAACTCCAGTCAGCTTTTGGCTCAGAGTGTGACCAACCAGAACTATCAGCATGTTCCAGTTCCTGCAAATGCTAGTGGTGGATCAGTGGCAGCCAAGGTTCATGATTTTTTTAGGATAAATCCGCTTGAGTTTTTAGGGTCGCAAGTTGGTGATGATGCCCAGAACTTCATAGATGAGTTCAAGAAGATCTTTGGAGTGATGCAAGTGACTGGAAATAATAGGGTAGAGTTGTCATCCTACCATCTCAAGGATGTAGCTCACATCTGGTTTACTCAATGGAAGGAAAACAGAGGTGTTGACACCCAATTTTGGACCTCCACATTATAGATTCATCATCGAGCTTCTTCAATTTCAAAAGATTTAAAATAATTAGTTTTACAAATTTTCAAAAAAAATAAATAAATAATAAATATTTTGCAAGTTTTTAAATAGTCTATCACTTTTTATAATTTTTAGTTAATATATATGTTTTACACGATTATGTATATAATTAGTATATTTTATAAAATATTTGAAAATCATCACAGAAGATTTTACATCTTAGTTAAATATATTATTAATTTACTTTAGTCTAAGTTATAGTTATAATTTCAAGTTAATTAGTTGAATTTAAATTAATTATTTCTGCAATCGAATTAATTATTTTATGTCGTTAAGATTAGGATGCTCGTTAATTAATTTATGAAAATTTGTCTTGTTGCAATTTTTAGTCAATTGCTTATCCTATTCTTAACCATTTAAAGGATCGGATTTTGGGCCCTTTTTCCCAATTACCAGCAGCCCACTTCTTCATTACCATTCAATATTCCTCCAGCCCAATTTCACTTTCCCAGCTGGCCCACTCTTTCTATACATCAATATAGCATACCCATTTCAATTCAAGAAACCCAATTCAATCAACAATATAATACATCATACCATACGTACATACTCAGTACCAAACAACCCATGTACTCTTCGTTTTTTTCCCTTTTTCACGCAGAAACCGACCCCACCCCGTTCTTCCTCATCCAGACACAACCCAGAAAATCTCAGCAAATTCGGAAATCTCATCCAACTACTCTGCTAACCTATACCCTAGCAATCTCAACGTCCAACCACCCTCACGTCCCTTTTCCCCCGTTTTTCTGAGATTTTCTAAATCCCTTCACTGTTGCCTCGAAAAGAAACGGGCAGATTCAAAATTCAAACGGATTTTACCCTCTAAATCGCCCATCTTTCCCTATAAATAACCTCCCTACTCTCAGTGATTAGGGGACGGTTTTTGGGGTTTAGTTTAGAAGCAATAGTCGTTTTACAATTGAAAATTTTCAAGCGATCCTCTAATCCTGGGTTCTGAGGAAATCTATGTTCGTAGCTAGTTTTGAACTTTTTTTTTTTTTTTTTTAAACGACCCTTGGGGGGGGGGGTCAGGGTCTTAACAACACCCCCAGGCCTTATCATAAATAAAAACAAAAGCAAAATACAAGGAGGGGGACATGAAACCTTACCTCTAGTCCTATGGTGGTTCAAGAGTCAACCTTCCTCCTAAGGATAGTCAACTCGTCCCCGTACTATAAAGGAAACCTAATCTCTACGCACCTAGAAGAGAGGACTCCTCTCGATACAAAGTAACTAGGAAGTATAAATAAGGGAGACTCTCCCCTTACAAAGTAAGAAGAGAATGAAACCAAAGCCTATCCAAAAAGCTAAATCTAACAGAAAAGCTATAATGAACAGGGTAGTTGACTAAGGAGTGCAACATCATGGAGGTTGTTTAATTCTTTTCAATCTCTTTCTTCTAAAGTTGGACATGCCCATCTTTTCCAGCAAATAACTACCTTTGGCCTCTACTGGTAGTTGTTGGTAAGTGTAGTAGTGATGAACTATGTCAGTTTTGTGACTTCTTTTAGAGAGAAAATCTGCAGTACTGTTAACTTTCCTGTAAGTGTGTCTACACTGAAAAAATTCCAGATGACTGATGGTGTTGATAAGAGGAGAAATGTGTTGCTGCATGCTCCAAAGAGGTTTGATTCTGTGAGAAAGCCATTTGGTAAGCAGTTCTGAATCAATCTCCAGGATGATCCTTTTGAAACCATGCTGAAGACACCATTGAATCCCATGAGCAGCTGCAAGTGTTTCAGCTTGGTTGTTGGTGCCGGTTCCTAAGGGAATGATGAATGCATACACTATATCACCCTTAGAGTCTCTAAGAATTCCTCCACCTCCAATCTGACCGGGATTTCCTAATGCACTTCCATCTGTGTTTAACTTGAATATATTACCAGGTGGCCTAATCCATTTCACTTCCTTGACCTGAACTTCCTGCCAGCAACCCTCCACAATTTTCAGCAACCTTTCACAATTGTTAGGCCACTTAAGATATGGGAAAGCAGACTGAAGCATGTTGGTGATGTCTTTAAGAATTAGGAATTTAACTCTAGGAACACTCGACTGTTTGCCCCCATATTTAACAGCACACCTATTTTTCCATAGGTCCCAACAGATAAAAATAGGAAGAGCCTGCAAGAGAATCTTATGTACTTCATTTTTGGTTTCCAGCCCCAACCACTTTATGAATTGATTTTTTAGAGGAATGTGCCTGTGAACAGTGCCTACGAAAGCTGAAAAGAAACTCCATATATGAGCAGCAAAATGACCACTAACAAATATATGGTTGATGTCATCCCATCCTTGAAGTCTGCAACATGAACATCTGCTAGGGTCGCTTCCAAACATAATAATCTTCTCATTGGTAGGGAGTTTGGATCTTAAAGCTCTCCAAAGTATAAAGGATACTTTAAAAGGAATATTTTTATTCTAGGTACGAGTGTCAATTCTACTCTTTTCCTTTTTTTTCCTGATGAGTTCCCAGGCAGAAGAGCAGGAAAACAGACCACTGGTAGTTGGGGTCCACACAGCTTCATCAGTATCATTCTCTTGGTGGAAAATTCTAGTGTTGAGGATTTTAGGAACCGTTTTGAACTTCTTGGCTTGCTATTATTAGCATTTGAATCTTGTGGTAGAAGAATCATTGTCCAAAGCTCGTCGTTTCTAGTTTGTTGCCCTAAGAAAGGTAACCTTAGTTCCCCTTGTATTCTGATCATATGATGTCTATTTGGAAATCTAGTATGAATCACGCTTTTAAGTATTTGGTTCATCTTTCAGTGTTCTCTTAATTATCTCATGTTCATGGTAGAAACTTGTTCTAGCTTTTGTTTGGGTTAAAATCGCTTCACCACTGCTTGTTTAAAGTTTGATACTTTGGATTTCCATCTGTCTTCACCCCTGTTTCGATCTTGTTAACTAGGTGTTGATTGCCCATATAAATGAGCTGTGTATGTGGTTGTCTGGATTTAGCGATTAAGTCCTTGATATCGTTTACATATGGCTTACCAGATTATTTACAAAATGCATAAATGTTCTGTCTGGCTCACTACTTTGTTATAGGCTATTTGCTTGATATTTTCTCTTAGTTTAAACTCATTCCGGCTGTGAGCATGCTTATTTTAAAAATATCATTCCAACCTTAATCTCTAGAGATAGTCGTCTTAAGTTTGTAGGTGTTTTAAACAGTCCACTCGTCTAAGCTTTTGTGTATTTGGTCGTTTATTCTATCTGGCCATCTTGCTTCGATATTGACATGAATTTAATGTCGTAAAGGGCGATTCATGAAGGTTGAACCTCTCTAAAGAGATCAGTTCGTACGATTAGGATAATTTAATGTGTGACATCGATCAACTTCTGTCTCTCGACAAGTAATGCCTATGTTTGTTCTCATGAGCTATTTAAATATGCATTGTTGAGGAGAGGTGTATATTCAGTGGTTTATCTTGTTCTTATTATGTTTTGATCTTGTATGCATGCTCTCTTTAATTTCCAGTCAATGTTATGTTGGTCGGTTTGCGTTAGTGTCACCCTAAGCCAACTAGTACTTATTCTGAAAATAAGCTCTTGTTTTGGCATCACTCTTAGATCACTGCTCCCTCTCTTGTTGTATAAATACATTCTCTTGCTATTGATTATTATGTTAAGTTTGAAGGTCAGTTGGTTGTCTCAAGTTTTGATTTAACTTAGCTTAACTTGTTTATTTAAAATCCTCACCGATTTAAATGGTTATGTGATCAAATTATGCTATGTTCATATTTTGGTGCAACTAGTTTGCAATTTGAGCTGCTGTAATTTTCAGATCTTAGTCATGAATGCTAGCTAATTTATGCCTTCTGCATTTACTATTTCCTGCAAATTATTACTTTGATTGTGTGTTGATTCTTTGCATGAAATTTGATTCTTGTTTGTTTCCATTAAATTCTACGCAGCCACACAATGAATACATAGCTTCACTGGTAGATTTCCTATATCAATGACCCTCTTATACAGAACATATAATTTTAGGTTCAAAGTTTAACCGGGTCCCTTGAATGTAACTTAGTTCTTCTCTGATTCTAGTGATTAAATGCTGACAACAACTTGTTATACAAAGGTAAATTGCTTGAAGTTCTCTTTATCTGTAAATCAAAGAATTTGGTCCAAGCTCATTTACCCTCTTTTGTTCATTGGATTAGTAGAATACATTTTGTGATGCCTAAACTTGCTTAATATGGGTCTATTGGCGTGGATGTGTTTGTAGTAGGAAATTATTCAAAATTTATTGTTTAATTTTAATGAGGTTACCTTGAATGGATTTAGCTAGTATGTAAAAAAGAAAAAATGAAAAAAAGAAATCGTCCTTGAGCACTAAAGTTTATGTAGATGTTTTATTTAGTTATTCATCATTAAGCATACATAGCTACTTTAGCGAGTGTCCAATTTTGATTAGTTACTAATTCTTATTTTTTATGCATAACCTCGATTTGGGTTCATCGGACCCTCTTCTTCACTCCTTGCATCTCGAGTTGGGTTGAAACCCAACATCCCTATTTATCGAGTTAGCCCCCTATATATTCGAAAGCTGTTACAGGTCCCGGAGACCCAACACTGCTAGAAATTAGTTCATAAATGGTCAAAAGCCCAAGAAATGGGCTATATACATATTGTATACAGCAGTATACACTCATTATACAACGAATTACAGGTAAAAAAATGTAGGAATACAGGGCTAAGGCGAAATACATGTGTTTGGAAGCAAGATATACATGAAAAGGACTGATATACATGCTAATATACACTAATATACACCAGGTGTATACAAAAACAGGCTTAGAATTAAACCCCCAAAAATTGCACAGGCCCATGAAGGGCCCAAATTTAATCTCTCCTTTACTCTTAAATTATTTAATGGTGATTATTTATTATGTGTTTTTATTCAACTCTAACTTTAAAATTCTTAATTAACCTAATTAGATTCCCCAAAAGATAAGTTATTTTCTTTGTGTTGGTTAACTTTTAATATTTTTTTATTTTATTAATCAAATATGTTGATCAAATTATACTTTCTAATTAAGTTAAACCTTTTATTCTTAAGATATATGTTTTAACGCCTCTTCACTTAATCATATTATACTCATTTTAAAATTGTCTTTTTTAGTTAAAGTATTTTTCTTAAATAAACTTTAAAAATGTTAGTCAAAACCTTTCCAATTAATAATAAAAAATATAAAATATATACTTAGTCGTTTTCTCAAAAAGGTTAGTCAATTAATTAAAAAAATAATTTTTATGCCTTAATTTATTAAATTGGTTTAAATTATTATTTCAAAGTGAATCAATAAATTCTAATTAATCTAATTTTATTAATATTCTAATCACTTGTATGTCGAGTCAAATGGTTCAATTAAGGTCCTATTTTCCAAAAATAAAATAATATAATATAATATTTAATGTGTCATTTATTTAATTATTTTCTCGAAGTTAATCAAATATTATATTATTATTTTTATGTTAAATCATTATTTTCCTAAAAATAGTTAAATATATTTTAGTCAAGTCGCAGGTCAACCGCATGTTAGCGGGCACTTCGAATGCTTAAGCCCTTCTCGAAGTGTAAATTGAACCCTGAACCCTCTTTGGTATTTTCAAATGATTTTATCTGTTTAAATCTTTGAAAATTATAAGTTTTCTTAATTTCTTTAAAAAATTAAGTGGTGACTCTTTTCTAAGTATTTTTCTTAAAATGTTTTATACTTAGAACATTCTAAAAGGTGATTTTGCTAAAGATAGTAAAATTACGGCATAACAAGGGGTACATATGCCGCTCATGTGACTTGGGAGTGTTTTTTCGAAGCTTTTCTGGACAGGTTCTTTCCGAGAGAGCTAAGAGAGGGAAAAGCTCATGAGTTCATTAATTTGAGGCAAGTTTCGATGACAGTCCAAGAGTACGGGCTTAAGTTCACCCAACTCTCCAGATATGCTCCTCACATGGTTGTCGATTCCAGGATTCAGATGAGTAAGTTTCTATTTGGGGTATTTGACTTGGTGAGAACAAAGTGTAGAAATGCTATGTTGCTGGAAGATATGAACATCTCTAGGCTCATGAGTTATGCTCAGCAGGTTGAGAGAGACAAGCTTAGAGAACAGGCCAAGGAGAATAAAAAGGCTAGGACAGGCAACTATGAGTCTTCTCAACAGAAATTGGGTGGTGGAAATCGCTTGCAGTTTCAGTAGAAATCTTCAGCTCCAGCACCGTCATCAGCTAGTGTTCCATTTTCCAGGTTTCGACAGGATCAGAAACGTAAGGCATCAGGCTCTAAGTCTCAGGGGAGTGTTTCAGGCACCGGGACCTACCCAACTTGTCCAAAGTGTGGTAATAACCATCCGGACGAGTGTCTTACAGGAAAGGAAGGATGTTTTGGGTGTGGTCAGTCTGGTCACAGGTTGAGAGATTTCCCCTCTTCTAAACAGGGTCAATGAGGCAATAATGGTAGGGCTCAGTCTACAACTTCAGCAGCACCAACAGGTCACCCGACTCAACAGGGTAATTCATCTGGTATAGGTGGTGGTCAACGCTAAAACAGGTTGTATGCTCTTCAGGCTCGCCAGGATCAGGAATTTTCTCCTGATGTGGTCACTGGTACGTTACGAGTCTTTCATTTAGATGTTTATGCTTTGTTAGATCCAGGGGTTACTCTTTACTTTGTAACTCTTTATATAACAGTCAATTTCAGTGTCAGTCCAGAAATCCTCTCAAAACCCTTCTCAGTCTCTACTCCAGTCGGTGACCCAGTTATAGCTAGACGGGTATACAAAAATTGTCCTGTCACAGTTTCTTAGAAAGTCACCTCAACAGATTTTGTAGAGTTATAAATGGTAGACTTTGATACCATTCTAGGCATAGATTGGTTACATTCTTGTTATGCCTCAATCGACTATAGAACTATGATCGTTCGTTTTCAATTTCCAGACGAACCAATCTTAGAATGAAAGGGTAGTAGCTTAGCGCCTATGGGTCATTTCATTTCTTACCTTAAGGCCAAAAAGATGATCTCTAAGGGTTATCTCTATCATCTAGTTTGGTTTAAGGATTCTAGCTCCGAAACCCCAACTCTTGAGTTAATTCCAGTAGTTAATGAGTTTCCAGAAGTGTTTCCAGAAGATCTTCCCGGAGTTCCTCCCGAAAGGGAAATTGACTTCGGAATTGATCTCCTTGAGATACCCAGCCTATTTCGACTCCTCCTTACAGAATGGCTCCAGCTGAGATTAAGGAATTGAAAGAACAGTTGAAAGACATTCAAGATAAGGGTTTCATCTGACTTAGTATTTCTCTATGGGGTGCACCAGTGTTGTTCGTGAAGAAGAAAGATGGGTCTCTTAGGATGTGCATTGATTATAGACAGTTGAACAAGGTCACAATCAAGAATAAGTACCTTATCCCCAGGATTGATGGCTTGTTCGACCAACTTTAGGGTGTTAGTCATTTTTCGAAGATAGACCTCAGATCCGGTTATCATCAGCTTAGAGTCAGAGATAGTGACATTCTGAAAACAGGCTTCAGAACTCGGTATGGTCATTATGAATTTGTAGTTATGTCATTTGGACTAACCAATGCTCCTGTATATTTCATGGATTTGATGAACATGGTATTCAAGTAGTATTTGGACTTGTTTGTTATCGTCTTTATTGATGATATCCTCATTTACTCTAGAAATAAGGAAGAACATGCTACTCATTTGAGAGTTGTCCTGAAAACTGTCAAAGATCGCCAATTATTCGCTAAGTTTAGCAAGTGTGAGTTTTGGTTGCAATGAGTTGCTTCCCTTGGGCATATTGTATTTAGCGAAGGGATCCGAGTGGATTCTCAGAAAATAGAAGTAGTGAAACAATGGCCCAGACCTACCTATCTTATAGATATCAGAAGTTTCTTGGGTCTAGCGGGTTATTATAGAAGGTTGGTGGAAGGATTTTCATCCATAGCTTCTCAATTGACTAAGTTGACTCAGAAAAAGGTTAAGTCTCGGTGGTTAGATGAGTGTGAGAAGAGCTTCGTAGAACTGAAAACTAGGTTAACTACAACTTTTGTTTTGACTCTACCAGAGGGTTCAGACAGTATGTGATCTATTATGATGCGTCCAGAGTCGGCCTAGGTTGTGTGTTGATGCAGCGAGGTAAGGTTATAGCTTATGCTTCTAGATAGCTTAAGGTGCATGAGAAAAACTATCTGACTCATGACCTCGAGCTTGCAGCAGTGGTGTTTGCACTTAAAATTTGGAGACACTACTTGTATGGTGTTCACGTAGATGTGTTCACAGACCATAAGAGCCTTCAATATGTGTTCACCCAGAAAGAGTTGAATCTTCGCCAGAGGAGATGGCTTGAGTTCCTCAAATACTATGATATGAATGTGCTTTATCATCCTGGTAAGGCCAATATAGTAGCAGATGCTCTTAGCAGACTATCTATGGGTAGTGTAGCACATGTTGAGAAAGAAAGAAAAGAACTAGCAAAGGATGTTCACAGGCTTGCTCGCTTAGGAGTTCACCTTATGAGAATATCAGATGGTGGTGTGACAATTCAGAATGGGTGAGAATCTTTATTGGTAGTGGAGGTTAAGGAAAATCAAGACAATGATCCTATATTTCTTCAATAAAGGGTGTAGGTCATCAACATAGGGTTGAGGTTTTCTCCCAATGGGGAGATGATGTGCTTCGCTATCAAGGTCATTTATGTGTTCCTAAAGTGGCTCATGAGTTAGAGTTTCCACCAGAACTAGCAGCAGTGCATATGGTCTTTCACATTTCGTTGTTGAAGAAGTGTGTGGGTGATCCAACATCCATAGTATCATTGGAAAATGTGGATGTGAAGGATAGTCTCACTTAAGAGAATGTGCCAGTTGAGATTCTTGATCGTCAGATTCGAAGGTTGAGAAACAATGAAGTCGCTTCAGTTAAGGTTTTGTGGAGGAGTCAGTCCGTAGAGGGAGTTACTTGGGTAGCAGAAGAAGCCATGAAGGACAAGTATCCTCATCTATTTCCTTCCGATTCCACTCCAGCTTGAGGTAATAGTTCCTCTCCAGTTTTTCAGTCATTCATGCGTAACTTCAGTCTTAGTATCTTGTTCCTTCGGTTTATACTTGCATTTTCAGCATATTTGCTTGTTCTCGGATATTAGTTCAGTCAGATTTCAGTTTCCATTACTTAGTGGTAGGGTTTGCAGCTATTTCCCTCCATCTTCAGCTAGTTTAGTCTTCATTCGAGGATGAATGTTCCCAAAGGGGAGATAATGTAACACCTCGTGTCCTAGACAAACCAGATTGCAGAAATCAGAAGTTGCAAGTGCCACCGACGAGCACCACCATGGACCGTAGATGGGGTCCGTGGATGGCCACTTGCAGCCCTTCCCAGAAAAGTCTAGAAAAATTGTCTAAGGGTCGACCCACGGCCGAACCCACAGACCGTAGGTCAGACCACGGGTCGTGGTCTTGGTCCGTGGATTAAGACCCCCAGAACCTAGTCTCTCAAGCCAAATAACGGTTGACCAGGACGGACCGTGGGTCAGTCCATGGATCGTCGATCACTCTATTGGTTATCCCCGACGACTTTTAAGTCAGGGGTCGTTTGGTCTTTTACCTACGCATTGGACCCCTAAACTACGTGGTTTTGGTCAGTTTTAGCCTAGAAACTAAATTAGAACCTAACCTAATCATAATTCACCAAAAATTCATCAATCTTAGAGCAAAACAAGAGGAAAAAGTCGAGCAGCTCTAGTTCAAGAACGCATCAAGGTTTTCTACAGTTCCAGTCCCGAAATCGAAATATTTCTCTGTGAATTTCGTCACCAGGTATGTGGGATTTCACTAGTGAGTTCCTTTTACCTATTAGGTCCCTAGATTTCAGTCAAATTCTTTGATTCCCTTAATTATGTTCAGACCTAGAGTTTCTAGAACGTTAGATTATTGCTGTGATTTAGCTGTTAGATTAATCCTAATCAGAATA
Source organism: Solanum tuberosum (assembly GCF_000226075.1). Lineage (NCBI taxonomy): Eukaryota > Viridiplantae > Streptophyta > Magnoliopsida > Solanales > Solanaceae > Solanum > Solanum tuberosum. Next base: position 912,538 of record NW_006239145.1, on the reverse strand, counting down.
TTACATTTTCGTAACCATGTTGCTAAAGCCTTGCATGAAATTCAGAACCCCTAGTTGTGTAGATTCATTTAGTTCATGAATTACACTTGCTAGGTCAGTTTATTCAGATATACATGCATCAGTTTACAAATGTTTCATTATCAGTACTTCATGTTGCATTTTCAGTTAGCATGTTAGAATCTTGAGCTATTTTAGTTATTTTGTATTTTATACATTCTATTGGGAGTAGGCTTAATACCGAGTTGGACTAGGGCCAGTCACCCTCAAGTCCTAGAACTACGTGCCCTATAGGTTATAAGTCCCCTCTGTGGGCATCAGTTTAGTGATCACTCCAGTCATACCTCTATACCTCTGGCAGGGTATATTGGGTCCTCTCGATGGGGCGTATACATCGGACTCCATGTTTAGCTCACGTGGTTTTATGTCGGTGATTAGTATCTCCCACAATCAAATTCTATTGCATTGACCAGGTTATCAGTTATAGTTCAGTATTCAGTTTCAACATGTTATAGACTTGGTCATTGCATTCTGTTAGTTCATGTTCAGTAGTTTTAGTATAGTATCATGTTCATCTTATATCATTGCTCAGTTATGTATATTGTTTAACTTTATTCTATCATGCATGTTCAGTACCCTTCAAGTACTGACGCATACTCTGCGCTACATTTTTTCGTGATGTAGGTTCAGGTCCTCAGCATTCAGATCATGCATAAATCGGTTCCCGATCTCCAGTTCAACAACATCAGTGGTGAGTCCTCATTCTTCGAGGACGATTGACATGCTTATCTTTCTACTTTCAGTCTTTAGTTTCAGTTTTTGCTAGATTTAGATGGGGCATGTCCCAGCATCTCTAGTCAGTTAGATGCTTTATTTCAGACATAATTAGATTCAGTTTTATCTTTGGAGTTTGATCTTTTAGTTGTTAGTAAACTCTCAGTTTATTTATTCAGATAGTAATGGATATTCCCCATCATTTCAATTTTATGATGTTTTAAGCTTCCGCACATTATCTTCTTTAATCAGTTTATCTAGTATGCTTATGATATGCCAACTTAGGGTTAGCTTGGGGTCACTCGTGATCCTAGGTCCTGTGTCCGCTTCCAGGGGGTAGCCTCGGGGAGTGACAAAAGTCGTCATAAACCATGTAGCCAACGTGGGTAGAAAGGGTCATACTTTTTAGATGATTCCTTATTGCTTATAAGCATAGACTAGTGGATCCACTTAGTTAGTAGGTCTTATACCCTGGCAAAGTATAGGACAGTTCTGGCAACGTGGGCTAGATGATGTATTATCACATAGCTCATAGTGATGGTTTTCGGTTAGAGAATCTCCCTTAGAGTTTGTTTTGTATTTCATATACAAACAGAGTTTATTTTGTATTCTTGCATACAAACTGAGTATATTATAATTTCTAATACATTGAGTTGCTATTTACTGTTTTAAAAGTTTTTCTTTATAATGCATCTTTACTACTGCTTTATATTGAAATGAGTTGATTAAGTTGAGTATCCCTGAGTTGAGTTGAGACAAGGTAAGTTGTTTCTTCATTTCCAGTTCAAGCTTATGTCTGGTTTAGATTTTCCCTCACATGCTCGTACATTCCATATACTGACGCCCTGCATGTTTTATGATGCAGATACACGTGACCAGGATCATCAACCATTACTTAGTTGATCCAGTTGAGTTCCAAATTTTCTTTGTGAGCCTCCTTGCTTCCGGATGATCCCTTCATTATATTTCTTTTCAGTATTTCAGTTGTTAGGATGATCGGGGGTCTTGTCCTGTTATCCCTCAGAGTATTAGAGGCTTCATAGATAAATAGACACTAGTTCATGAGTCTTTTCATTTTCAGTTGATCATGTTGAGACTTGAGTTGCCTCTTTGGGTCAGTTGAATGTTTCTTTAAACATTTCTGAGTTTATCTTTTGAGACTTTTGAGTTAAAGCTTTCATTTGAATTTATTCTATGTTAAGTAAGTCTTTCGCTAAGAGTTAAGTCAGGCCAAAGGTTCGCTTGGGGCCAGCAATGGTTCTCGAGTGCCAATCGCGTCCAGGGTGTAGGCTCGGAGCGTGACATAAGGTACCTGGAAGAACGAAGGATTATATGCTCATGTATACGAGATCCAATAACTTAGAAGTTACTGGATACTCAGATTCAGATTTTGCTGGATGTGTTGACACTAGAAAGTCCACCTTTGGTTGCTTGTTCCTATTAGCTAAATGAGCAATATCGTGGAAGAGTGCTGAGCAATCTGTCATTGCTACATCCACAATGGAAGAAAAATTTGTGGCATGTTATGAAGTTACAATTCATGCATTATGGTTGCGGAACTTCATTTCAGGACTTGGGGTTGTCGACACCATTACCAAGCCGCTGAAAATTTATATGATAATACTGCAGCAGTATTCTTCTCCAAGAACAATAAGTACTCCAAAGGTGCCAAACATATGGAATTAAAGTACTTTACTGTCAAGAAAGATGTTCAGAAACAAAGAGTGTTACTTGAGAATATTAGAATTGATCTTATGATTGCGTATCCGTTAACAAATGGCTTACAACCAAAGACATTTAAAGAACATGTTCAAAGAATGGGTCTTGATTGTACTTATGATTGATACTTTTATGATGTTTTTACACTTTGAGCTCAATTATGTGTTTCTGATATACATTAATGAATTTCTTCTTTCTCATAATATTGTATACATTATTGTTTTGAGATATTACAAGATAAGTCTATGTGAGACATTATTGTGGACCGTAATATTATATGTTTTATATCTTATGGACCTAGTATGATAAGTTGCTAATGTAATAGTAAATGGAAGGAAGTATGTAGCTTAAAATTTATGTACAACCGTCATAACTCGCATTAGTAGTTTGCATATTGTGGTATGTATGATGGACATTACAGAAGAGATTTATTGTATGCACAACTAATGTTTATCAAAAATATTAATGTTATATGGTCATTGGGCCAAGTGGGAGAATGTGATAAAATAATTCTTACTTATGACCCAAGGTTACTTGTGACCCAAGTAATACCATAAATAATACTCCCTCTGTCCCAATTTATATGACTCACTTTCTTTTTTGGTCAGTCCAAAAAAGAATGACACATTTCCTTATTTGGTAAATATTTAATGACATTATCCCTATTTTACCCTTCTTGAATTGGACTCTTTTGGATTTATATTAATGACTGATGTGACATTAACTTATGAGAGAGGGAAAAGTCATAAACTTTTCTATTCAAAGTCAGATATAGTTATTTTTTTAACAAATTAGACTTATTAGTAAGGGTATTTTCGGAACATTGTAGAGTCTTTCCATTTTTCTTAAAGTTTGTGCCAAATCAAAGTACATCATATAAAATGGGACGGAGGGAGTATTTAATAAAGAATAGATCTCGTCCATACATTGGTTATTTGATAGACGTACCAGATTAAGTCTTAACCTTTATAAATTGGTCCTCCCTCCACCTATTAGGGTTACCACATATTCTCTACAATAATTCTATCACTGAAGGTTGTGATAACGTAAGGCTAGGGCAAGGAGCTAGAAACCAATTTACGACTAACGCTTCCGCTTTTCTCTGTGATGATGTCTTCCGCATCAGGTATGTATCCCTAACGATCTCTATGTAAAATTATCGTGTTCAAAATCCTGATATGTATTAAAGTATTTAATCTTACACCTCAAACTGCTCTCTAGGAAAGAAGACTTGACATGATCAAAAGAAGACAAAGACATTTTAGGTCATGATCACAGAACATGAGCTGGAAGTTTACATAAGAGAAATAAGAGGGAAGCCCGGGAAAAGAAAATATGAAACTCTAAGAATGAAATTCAGAAGCATCAAAATAAATTCTCAAGTCGAGAATTGTTGAAATGAACTTAGGAATCCCAATTTATTAAAATCCAGAGAAGGAAGAAATTACTACCTTGGGTGACACACTTTTATTTTATTAGTGATCGAGTTATGTATAGAGTAGCATTTAAGATGATATATAGGTCCAACACTTTTTTTCTCAGAAATATATTCATCGTCAAGACTCAAGACCTATGAAAAATATCTCACTTCTTAGCCACATCTCGCGCCATACCCGAAAAATGAAGGGACTACCTATTTTGAAAATAATAACTAAAGTGCGTGGAAGCGTGAGTAGAGAATTGGATGGTGTCCAAATAATAAATGAATTTGGGGAAGCAATGAGATTCAGCCTACAAAGAATTCTCAATGATGTGGCCAAAAAGATAAAAAAAGAAAAGAAAAGAAAGAAGATAAATGTGCGGATATCACCGTACAGATAGCTTGAGCATGACAGACGGATATTAGTTGACACCGCTAATAACATTACCCCATGATCAACATCCATTGGGTGTAGTACTTTAGGACTTGAGTGGAGCTTTATCATTGATTGGTGCCCTACCTTTGTAACCTATAAATAATTTATTTTCTACATTTGGAAGGGCAACCTTATTCCAAGCAATACTTGAGATCAAAAAATATATTTTCTTGTGCCCCAAACTTTTATTATTTCCTAACTCTTCATTTTATTACATTGATCCTCACTGAATATTTTCGGAGCTGATGCAAGCAACACCGAACCCAGCTCTCATCTACATCCACAAAGCTAAAAAGCTTCCTCCGACTTCACATTTATCTACTTTAACATTATTGTCTCTTTTTTCTATTAAAACAATAATATTCAATCGTTAATAATCAAATCTTATGATTTAAATTAAGACGTGTCCTTAATCTCATATAAATTTAATTACACTATTTTTCTGGATAAAACATGTAATTTTTATGTAATATTTGAAATTACAGAGAATGTATGTATTAAAAGCAAAAACCTCAAGAGAGATAAGGTCGACAAAAAAAAAGATACCATATAGACGTTTGTCGGCAAGGACCACCATAATTATATATAGTAAAAACAAAATGATAGAAGGGGTATTAATACCACCACAAATAACATAGGAAAAAATAAATACAACAAAAATATATAGTTGCGTCATAATTTAACGTCATTAGGCCTACGTCAAATTCTAGAAAGATAAATAAAAATGTCTTATATTTCAACTTTTTTTCTTAGTTGGGTTTGCTTCCTTGGAGCTTCCTTTCATGTTCTTATCTCTTTCCTTCTCACTCTCACCCACCATATATAACTTATAGCCCCATCACTTCCCATATTCTCAGATCTTATAATTTAAAAAAATGGAGGAATTTCTTGGTGAAAACCCACATAAAAGATTGATAAAAGAACTTGTTGAAGGAAAAATATTCGCTGTCCAACTTCAAAGTCTACTTAAACAACCTAATGAATCAGTCTTAGCTGATGAACTTATTCGAAAAATCTGGGGATCTTTTACTCAGGCAATTACTGAGTTGAATAGTTTGGGCAATTCCGATAATAGTTTAACCCAGAGCCAGATCGAGGAAGTTGATCAACCCAATTCGGGTTCTGGATTGAAGAAGAAGAAGAAGGAGAAGCAGGACCGGAGAGGTTGCTACAAGAGAAGGTAATTATAGTACTGTTAGTTTAACTTCTATATACTGACGTTGCATAGTATATAGTGCTAGTTAAAGATAAATTGTTTTATAAAAAGTGTCTTAGTATATATGAAAAGAATTATTACTATTATTTAGTATGATAGTGTAATGAAACAACTTTTTACTATATCGATATGATCTATCGATATCCAACACTCGAATTAAGGTAAAGATAACAGGTGAATGTGACTTGACAGTGTGACTAATTTTTATACTATCGATGACTATTAGTTAAACTCATGAAAAGTAGGATGGATTACCTAGTTAAAATACACTTACAATAAATATTAGTTAGATCTAAGTAATTATATGTAAGTATTAAGTAATATTCTTCATTTTCAATTGGGATATATGGTACTTGTGTAGCTAGCTAGAAAATGAAGAACTAAATATAAAAGAATACTAAGTACCCCACTAACCCTTACTATAATTTTTGTGTATGCAACTTGGAGAAAAATAGATCTACAAGCTAAGGCAATTTGAATAGTCAATTGGATATCTTGTGCCTACAAGCTAGCTAGAACATTGTTTAATGAACACACAAGTCACTTCAAACCTGAAGCAAGTTGCATATATAATTATTTATAAATGCAATTATCAGTTGTATATAATTATTTGTGGATAATTTGAGCTTTTATATATGTATGTATGTATGTATGTATGTATGTATGTTCAATCAAATGAGAGAAATTATTTTTGTGTTTGCAGAAAAACTTCAGGTTCATGGATGAGAGAATCTGAAACAATGAATGATGGTTGTGCATGGAGAAAATATGGGCAGAAGAAAATACTCAATTCAAAATATCCTAGGTATATTTGATTGGTAGATATACCTCCAAGTTAATTAGGTCCATAGTTTATATGATATTGATGGGTAGATATAAGAAATAAGTTATTCATAAATAAAATTTATATGACGTTTGGTTGACAATTTAGAAATTCGAATAACTAATGCATGTTTAAGTTATGACATAATCTATGTATCTTTTTATACATGATAAAAGATGGAATAACTAATACATGAATAGTTAATCTCTTTATAAAATACTCCCTCCGTCCCTTTTTAGTTGTCCACTTTAGAAATAGCACACAGATTAAGGCAACAATGATTAGCACAGTGAAGTTACAATTTTACCCTTATGACAACTTTTCACTTCAAAATTACAATCACTTCTTTGAATTCAAGTGAAATAAATTGGAGGGAAACAACATACACTTTTTAGAAATTTTCAAGAAGTGTAAATAAGGGTATAATAGGAAAAAATTGTTGTCCTTTCTTGATTTGTCAAAATGGACAACTAAATAGGGACAACTAAAAAAGGAAATATGGACAACTAAATAGGGACGTAGGGAGTAACATATAGTAGATTTTTTCTCAACTAATCTCTACATTACTAGTACCAGCATAACAACATTTAATATTCTAATTTTTGAGTATGTTATTGTTCGTGTATATGAGTTAAATTCATTTCTGATAGATGTTGTGATGATATAGGTGCTACTATAGGTGCACCCATAAGTACGATCAAGAATGCCGGGCCACAAAACAAGTTCAAATAATCCAAGAAAATCCAATAAAAATGTACCACACCACATACTTTGGCAATCACACTTGCAATTCAACAAAGATTCCAAAACATACATATAATTCACAATTCAATCATGCTATGGTAAAGCACAGTGACTCTACAGTACTAAAAGAAGAAGAAGAAGAGGAGGAAGAATCCAAAGGACAAAGTGATAATGCATCATCAATTGTGGATTCTAATTTATGGCAAGATTTTATGCCTTCTTCTCCCTCTGCTCATGATTCCACTTTGACTGCTAATTATAATGCTGCTTATTATGAAGGGGTCATATCTAGTCATGATATGGAAGATTTGGCTAAATTTGGTGAAATTGAGGCAATTGAGTTTTGTTGACATATTGTTAATAGTAATTAATCCTTATGGGCTATGGCTAATGTTGTAGAATAAAACCTCTGGCTATGTTCTTGTATTACTTTTAAATGAAAAAAAGGTATATAGTAATTTCTCTCTAATTGTACTTTTCTGCTTTTGCTTTACTTATCTGTTAATTTTTACTACTTTCAAGTGCATGAGAAGATAAAAGAAAAATATCACAAAAATTAAAGTTGGTTTGAATTGACTTATTTTAATTGTTTTTAAGTTAAAAATAATTGTAAAGCATTTTTGGTTTGAGTAAACTACAAAAGTATTTATAAGCACTTACTTTTAAGCCAATAAAATAAAAAATAAGTCAATCGTGAGTTAAAAATCTTAACTTATGTCTTTCTACTTATAAATCAAAAACAATAATCCATCCAAACAGATATAAAACTTCTAAATTAGGTTTAGGATTTAATAATTTGTCAATGTCACAATGCACTAGGTATGTTGTTGACGTCTTGTTGTATTACTTAGGAGAGTGTGTTTAGGATTAGCTTAAAGAACTTTTTAGCTTACTTTTATATTTGGTAAATTTCATAAGTATTTTTAAGTTAAAACAAGTAAGAGTTTAAGAGATGTGTCTAATTTAAAATATAATTTACCTTATTATCTCAATCTAATATAATAGTAAATAATTGCTTGGACTTCTTTTTGGAGCTTTTGAACAAGCAATATGATTTTTAATTTGCAACGAGAACGGTAATAATTGTATTTTATATGTTTTATCTCCAAGTGATCATGTGATATTACAAAGATTTTGTTGGTATTACATAAGTTGTCTTAGTTGAGACAGAGAAAGTAACATGCATTATTTGAAAATAATATAACTACTATAAATTTCAATAATTAACAACTTGAAATATTAAAAAATATATATAAAAATTTGGTTGAATCTTGAATTTTTTTGTGCCACCTAAATTGGGGTAAAGTGAGTAACATATATTATTTGAAAATTACGTAAAAAGTATTATAAATCTCAATAATTAAGAATTTTAAAAACATATTAAAATTTAGATGACTCTCCAAATTTAAAACGTATAAAAGTTTGATTGACTCTTGAAATCATATCCGTGCTATATGAATTGGGACAAAGAAAGTAATATATATATATATATATAATTTGAAAATAACATAGAAGTATTATAAATCATAATAATTAACAACTTAAAATATTTAAAAATAATATAAAAATTTAGATAATTCTTCAAATTTCATATGTGTCACATAATTAAATTGAGACAAAAACAATAACATGTATTGAACTCATGCTAACACGGGCTCTTATATCTAGTAATAATAAATAAATAAAACAGATGTTCTGCGCTACTTTGTACATCAAGTTTGATTATTGTACTATGCTATATTGGCTTGGTGTATTGATAATTTCCTAAATTTATCAACGAATTTCATTTAAATAATCAAATTAAGAGCCTATTTGGATGACTTTAAATACATTAAGAATCTTGATTTATTATTTTTGACTTAAAAATAAGTGTTTTCACCTTTTTATTAAAGGTTCTTAAAAAAACTATTTTGATTTATAAACACTTAAAATAAGTTTATTCAAACAGGCTCTAAGTATAAATATAGGCTTATGCCTTTTAATTTATTTCTTTAGGCCAAAATAGTTTTAAAGCACTTTTATATTTAGTGTTTTGAGTAAAATGAAAAAATGCAAACATTTATTTTCAAGCCAAGATAACAAAAATAAGTCAAAAGATATAAGTTAGATTCTTAAATAAGCATACACCATAAGCTATAAATCAAAGTACTTGTTCAATTAAACACCCGATTACATAATAAAGTGTTCCTAAGATACTTTCAAGTGCTCTCAAGCACTCATTATGTGTAGATAAATTAACTTAAAATATCTCATCTTCTTTAATTATATACATTAACTTCAATAAGTTGTAAAATCTCATATGTATTTTAATTGATGCTAATATATATATGTAATTAATAATAAAAATATTTATTGACTTATTTAGGTACTAGGCTAAATAGGTCAGTTGGTGAACTTTTTAAAGAGAATTGAAGGCCAACTACTTGTAGAAAAGATTAATTGCTTGAATGCATCTGTCTCTCGTGTTTTTATAATATCCATACTCATACATCACACATGCCTGAATAGATTTGTAAATATCATTTACATTTTTTTGTTTCATAATGAAGATTAAAGGTGGCACATTAATAGGCATTCGGAAAATGGTACAATTGCATATGAAAAGATGGGATGGTAATAACTACTCCCTCTGTCCACAATTGTTTGGCAGGTATACTAAAAATAGATGTCCAAGATTAATTGTCAATTTAAACAATCAAGAAATAATTAGTCACTTTTTTCCAATTATGCCCTTAATGATAATGTAGTTCAATTGAAAAGTTATGTGGACTTTTGGTATTCTTGGTATAGTAGAATTATATTAGTCAAATTACACCTTGTATTAAATTTTCCTTGAGAGATGTGCATGACTTTATCCTGACAAACAATTGTTGACGGAGGGAGTATTAAACAATTTAGAAATTAGAATTGGAGATAGAACGGTACAGAATAGTACATAATCTACTGCTCATGCATTTATTCACTCTGCTATACATGCACTGCACCTGCTTTCATTTTTTCTTAATTTCCATGTCTAATGCTTTCTTGCAGGCTTTTGCTGCCTTTCTTTCTGTCCTCCACGTGTCCTCCTCCTTTTGAGTAATTAGCATTTTCACTTATCACTAAAATTTTGGCAGGACATAACTTCGGGTCAAGTGTGTTTGAATTTTTAATTTCACTTGTTTTATTTGTGTGATTGAATTAGAATATAGCATATTAGGAGGAGCCGAAAGCCATTTTGGATAGACAAATTTGAAAGTTGAGATTAAAGGGAATAGTTTGTGTGAAAGTGCAATAAAAACATCTTTAGGTGGGGAGGCTATTTGGGAGATTGAGTTGGACATTTGGAGCAAATATTCATAGTTTTTCAACAGCTAATGGACTTTACTATATCCATTTGAGGCCGAATGTCTGTTTAAGTGGTAGACGATGTAATTACTAGTACAATCAATTTGAGTTTTTGTCCCCTTAGAAGATCCTTAATGTAACATCCCAGAAATTTTTTGAGCTAAGACTCGAACCGTTCTTCATAGTGAGTAAGATTTTTGCAAGGAATTTAAAATTTCTTGAGTATTAAGGTCACTAGATGTAGCACCTTGAGTTTCAAGAAGAACTAAAGAGAAAAGCATTCAAGTCAATTCTTAAGTTTTCTTAAGTTTTGGGTCAATTTCAAACGACCATAACTCCTAGAACAAAATGAGTTAGGTTAGCTACAAGACAGAAAATTAAAGCCCTTCGAGTCCTCTTTCCAATGCCACCGAGTTTGCTAAATTCCGAGCTCGGAGTAAGAAGTTATAACTGATTTACTAACGACGCGCAAACCTGGCAGCAGCTCCGCGCTGGCTCCGCATTACGGAGCCAATACGGACCTCAATGCCTGGTGAAAAATCATGCCGACTGTCAGCTCGTTTTAATTATTTCTTCAAGGGTATTTTAGTCCTAAAAACCCTTATGAGGTCATCTAAATTGCCCTAAATGTGTAGAAAACCAATTTTTTCATAAATCAAACCCTCTCATCCACTCCAAAATTCTATGCTTAAGGAATTCAAGAAACGCTAAGGCTATGGTTCATTTTTCAAGACTTTCCTTCAAGTTGCTTCAAGAAGATGGTTCTTTCAGGTATGTAAGCTTCCATAGTGTTGAGTTTGTTCACCCTACACACCAATCATGTTAATTTCAGCGTTAAGTTTGTTCTAGAAAGTTGAAAGTATGATGTTCTTGAAATTGGCTTTAGTTCTTGAGTTTATATGAGATTATTGAGTTCCTTGATGAAAATCATGTCGATTTTACAGTTGTTTATGAGTAGGTTCTTGTGTTCATGTGATGGGTATCTAAAGCTAAAGAGGAATTGAGAAAAAGAACCGAGTTTAGGTGAATTGGGGTTAGAAAATGAAGAAGGAAAAAGTCGGGCGAATCTGGCACCTTGCTTCGCCTCGCGGACCTGCTTCCCCATTTCATAAAGTTTGTCTTCGTGTCGCGGAAAGGTCACGGACCTCTCTGCCTCAAAAGTTAATTCGCGACCAAATATTTTAATTCATCTCCACGTCGCGAACTTGCTTTTAGACAGTGTTTTCTTGATCATTTTCCATGTTTAACTATCTAAAAACACTCCTAAACATCACGAGATCATTCCTATCACAAATCACAACCTTGAATTCATAAATCACATTCAAGGTGGAGTTGAGAGTCAAGTCTTGAGAACTCTCTCAAACATTTTTGAGAAAGTCCCTTTGAGTCTTTTGAGGAGACTTCTACAACTTCTAATAACTTGTTTCAAGACTCGAGTAAGTGAGCATGGGAGTGAGGAGAATGTATTCATGAGTCTACATTATCACCTAAATCCTTCATATCATGAACCATAACTCTTGAATTCATAATTCACATTCAAGAGAGAGTTAAGAGTAGAGTTCAAGAAAGTCTTTGAGTTCAATTGTGAATCCTTTGAGATCTACCATCGATTTGAGTTATGTTTTGAGAAGTAAGTATGAGAATGAGAAGAGTCGTATACCTGAGTTCCTTATTGATATTTTGACCTTTTAGTCAAGTCGTTCATGCCCATAACTTCCGCATGAACTCCATCAGTTTAGTATCTTTGAAAGGAGTAGTATCTTCAAGTTCTAAGTCTTGAGTATCGAGTTCCTAACCCTTCCGAGATTATAATCTTAATCATGGGACTATTACCTATTACCCATGAAGTCCATGAGTTGAGTTGTTCATGCCCATAATTCAGCATGAACATTATAATTCGAACAATCTTGAGATGAGAAGTATCTTTGAGTCCTTGAGTTGAGTAGTTTATGCTCATAATTCCGCATGAACCCTCTGAGTTGAGCATTCTTGAAATTAGTAGTATCATTGAAGTTCTTGAGTTCCAAGTATTTGAGTTCTATCTATGGTTATTGAAACCTTGGATTGAGTCATTCAAGTCCATAATTCGGCGTGAACCATATTTTAAGAAGTCTTTTACAAATGTTTTAAACTTTGTTTTAAGACTTAAGTTTTGAAGTTGAGTAAAGAGTAATAGTAAAGTTCATTCTCTTTAAAATGATATATGGGAACGAAGTATTCCCAAGAGTAAATATTTTCACATTTAAAAGAG
>NW_006239145.1:899069-899288 GCF_000226075.1 Solanum tuberosum | reverse complement strand
CCACGTACTGAGCCATTTGGCCTGCATCTTTTCATGATGCAGACACATGTATTCGGGATCATCAACATGAGATTCGTTGAAACATTGGGAGTTCGAGTTAGCTATTGTGAGCCTCCTTGTTTTCGGAGGATTTTATTTACTTTTTAGTTTAGTTAGGATATCGTGGGTCTTGTCCCGACTTCCATCTTTATCAGTTAGAGGCTTCATAGATAGTCACTA
>NW_006239145.1:879800-898569 GCF_000226075.1 Solanum tuberosum | reverse complement strand
TATCCTTGAGTATTCCTTGAGTTGAGTAAGTTTGAGAAGAGGTAAATATGTTTCCTTTTAATCAAGTTTCAAGCTTATGTTTATGTTTTAGAATTCCCCTTACATGCTCGTACATTCCACGTACTGAGCCATTTGGCCTGCATCTTTTCATGATGCAGACACATGTATTCGGGATCATCAACATGAGATTCGTTGAAACATTGGGAGTTCGAGTTAGCTATTGTGAGCCTCCTTGTTTTCGGAGGATTTTATTTACTTTTTAGTTTAGTTAGGATATCGTGGGTCTTGTCCCGACTTCCATCTTTATCAGTTAGAGGCTTCATAGATAGTCAGTATAGTTGAGAAGACTTTATTATTCATTTATTTTATTAAATGTTTTAAAGACTTAAGTTGCCTATTTTATGGCAAGTTGAATATATTATTTTTATTCTAAGTTGTTCATTTGAGTTAAAGTTTCGAAAAGTTGAGTTTACTGAATTTTATTCAGTTTTAAGCTTTTGCATGCTTAAGTTAGTCTTCCGCTTGTAGTTAGCCAAGATGAGGGTTCGCTTGGGGACCAGCAATGGTTCTTGAGTGCCGGCAATGTCCAGGGTGTGGACTCGGGTCGTGACACTTCACGTAACTTTGTTATGCTATTTTTGTTATGTCGAAATGGATGACATGGTTCTCGAGGTAATTAGAAGTGTATTAGAAACTAAAATCAAATCTAGAAATTTGGGAAGTGGACGTTTAACCAAAGTCAACATAATGGGTAAATAATCTCCAAGAGGTTTCATCAATCGCTTCCTTATGCCCACATGACTAGGGAAGCTCAGGTGTGACTGAAGATCGTGATCAATTGCTTAATTTTGAGGCTGGATTACACGGATATCACTCGTGACAGAGTATGTTTAGTTTATCCCCCGATGACTAGCACTGAATTGAACATTGTGCTGTTTTAAATCTGCAATGAGGAAGGCTCGGGTACATCAAGGTCACAGGTATGCCTTTAGGGGTCTTATAACCCGTTTGTGTCGAGCTGCAAGTGTCCCTAAGAAGAGCTTTGATTACATAACACCACTTTTTCACGTGCCCGCGGATGTTATGAAAACTAAAGGGCCAAACACTAATTATGGTTCTACACTCACCACTGCGGAGCGAAACAAGCGATGAGATGATCATGGCCCAAATGTATGGGTTGGAGATTCTGCAGCACAAGAATGGATGTAGGGCCTCGACTCAGGAGCAACTTATAGAGGAAAATAAGTATTCACTAAATGTGCATGCAAAGGCAGCACTGGGCATCAGGCTAGAGTACTTTGAGCCCGTGGATGATGTTATGCCCACGGATGAGGATAAGCTGTGTACCGACTCTAATTTGGACTCTGACTCTGAAACGGAGGAGGTGGATCCACTTTAGGCTGTAGAGGATGCCAATGGCATTGATGCCATGGAGAACTGATTAGGGACTACTTCACCTTACCTCTGTACTTGATGATTATAATATTTTGTAGCACTGGGATAATGCTTGTTTTTGAAGTGTGGGGGTAGGGTGTAAGTTCTTCTCTGATGTATGTAGTAGTGATGAATTGTAGTTGTTTCTTTAATTCTTTTTATTTTGGGTTCCTTTGAAGTTTGTTTTCGGTTCTTTGACTAAGGATAGTTCTTTTGAACCGTGTAAAATATAAAAAATATTTTTCTTCTTAGGATTGAGTCAGTCGTCATAGTTGAGTCACATTGCCCTATGATAGATGGATGCCGACCGTCTTAAGAGTGATTTTCGTCATTGAGTCTATAGGTATGGTGTTTGTGCTAAAGCTGAAATCTGGAAAGGAAATTTTGTATGAAAGCATGTGGGGAATATATTTGGATACCTTTGAACTCTTGTGTTTGACTCTAAATTTCAACTTAAAGCTTAATTTGAACTTTTACATTAGCTAAGTGTTATGCTTGATAAAAAAGCTTATTTGAGTTAAACTTGTGCCATGTGCAGTGAGACATTGTGTATTTCATGTATTACATCGTAGTCTAGAACTTGCCCTGCATATTGTTGAAGCGAAATCGAAAGTATTGCGTTGCTTAGAAGATGAGAATAGGCCTTCTTTGATTTATTCAAAAAAATTAGCTTTATCAGATATACTATCACTAGTAGCCCCTTTGAGCTTGTAGCCTTTTGTTGGTAACCTCATTTTTACCTGAACTAATTTTATTAAATCCCTAATTGTTTGCACCCTACTTGACTAAGCACTGAGGCATAGACTGATTGAAATTGATAGAATTGAAAGTCAATAGATGGTTTAAGTGTCAAAAGGTGATCGATGATAGTCGCAAGGTGATGAAAAAACCCTTATTGAGAGAATGAGCCTCATATATTTTAAAAAACTAAATAAATCTTTTTGGGAGCTTTCGTGAAATGATGCGAGTTACTTGTCACAGGATTGTTAAGTAGAGGGATGAAAATAAAGAGGTGATGAAGTCTAAAACGTACACAATACTTAGGGAAGTGTGAATCACTACTATAATGTTTTCCTACCCATCTCCTAGCCTACATTACAATCCGTGAAAGTCCTATTTAATTTTTTCAAAGCATGCTTGACTAGTGGAGATATACACAATGGGCAACCTATAGTTCTATATGCATATATGTGAATTTTCTGTGAGTATGAGATTTGATTCATGATGCTAAGCCTATACTTTATACTAAATTTTGTAAGTGAGTTTGTGGACTACTTTCTTTGTGTGAGGGGAACTTGTTTGATGAAGGATATGTAACATCTGATGGCCAGCATGAAACTTTAACATGTTTAAAGTTGCTAAAAGTTGTTGAGTTAATACTAGAAGTCATGTGGTGTCTATATGAGGGCCAATGCCAAGTGTAACGAAAACATGCTTATTGTGGCTTGATAAGAAGATTCTTGAAAGTAAGTAGCTGAAGCACAAATGCTATTATTAGTGAGTCTAGATCTAGGGAACAAACATGTGGCTTATTCGAGGACAAACAAAGCTCCAAGTATGGCGTATTGATCTTGGGCGTATATATATGCTTAGGAGCCAAAAAGCACTCATGATTTAGCCGAGTTTGAGGATAAATTCTTTAGTTATTAATAGTGTTTGAGTCATGTTATTACATTGTGAGTAATCAATATGATTAGTGATCGCATGTTGGGAATCAAGAGAAAAAGGGCACAAAAGCAACAGTATGAGTGAATTGGCGTTCGAGCAAAAGAGCACAAAGGATAAGATGTCAAAAAAGCAAAAGAAAGTCAAAGTAAAAGAAAACTCAACTTTGTATCATCTACGCATCGCGGAGAGAATTAGTTATTTGCCACTTTGAAGATGTTGAGTTAGAAGATTGTGTATCCTCTCTGCATTGCGGAGAGGAAGAGTTCACGAAAATAAGAATTTACAAAGCACATGTGCATCGATTACCTATGCCCTAATTTTCTGTCGATTTTTCCAAACTATAAATAGACTCAAAGTTTATTATTTTAAATTTTTTTCTAGCTATGGAGAATGACGACTTGGAGAACTGTTTTTTCAATATTGGGATTCAATCCTACTCTTTACTCTGATTCAATTTCTCTTATGTTTATTGAATAATTGAAGATTGAGAATCGCATTATGAGTAGTTAAATTCCCTTGTTCTAGGATTGTGGCTACATGATGATTTTGTATTATTGAATTTTATGGATTGATATTGGTTGTCTCGTGAATTAATCTTTTGTTCTTAATTTCGTATTTCGTGGCTGACCACCATTGAAATAAATTCATTGTCTGAATTGAACTCGGGAGAGGAATATGAGGATAAAACGTGGGTCAAAAAGATCATGATCTTCTCTAGAATTAGGGTTGATTTGTATATAGGATATGGATATACCTAGATGCCTTGCTTGGTTAATAGACAAGATGAAAATGTAATGCTCGGTAATTTGTTTAGTCTATCCCCGCTCAACGATGTAGTTAAACAACAAATTAAAGTAGGCGATTAGAGGTCGGAAGACCATGATCATAAATTTAACCCCGTAAATCAGTGATTTGATAATCAATTGACGTTCATTAAATGATATACTATGCATGAATCCAAAGGAGGCTGCAACCCTGACATTTCTCAAGTCATTGTTTTAACTCCAACTTGAAATTGAATCATATTAGTTTACTTAGTTACTTTAAATAATTGATCACTTAGAATAATACATCAATCTTTCTGAAAACACTTGCTTTAATTTATAGTGATTGGAAGAATCAATTATAATCTATTCTTGAGTCTTTGTGGGTATGATATCCAGCTCTTCAAAAGGGCTACTTTATTACTTGCACGATCACATACACTTGCGTGTGCGTTTGGACGCAACAACTTATTTTGGAGAAGATGATAAAATCGTCAAGAGAGAGTACCAACGATCTTTTGAGCTTTGTTTTAAGGAAGATGATGTAAAGGAAGTAAATAATTAATAAAGAAAACAAGAGAAACGTGACACTTTTTTAATTGGTTATTCGCAGCAAATACACTACTTTAAGCATGTGTTGTGCGTGTTTACAAATCAGGTGAGGGAATAAGTCAAAATGACCCTTTTACAAGAGATTCAAAACTTTTGTGGGGCAATAGGACTCATGAAAAGTTAAGGTGTATTTTAAAAATTCAGGACAACTTCAATGGTGACTTTATGTCTTTTCTCCGTTCTGATATAACCAAAACATATTGTATATCAATATACAAATCAATCTTTTCTACTGAAATAAATTAAAAACACTATTTTGTTATATATATATTGGTGAATTTCTTATAATATTTTAAATTGTATTGTGTATAAGAATTAAATGTACTCCTTATATTAATAATCTCAATAAAAGTTTTGGATTTTGATTCACAAGAAGTTGTAAACGAAACGATGAAGAAGATAACAATGGAGAATATAAATGAAAAAATCAGAATCGGGTCTGAGAAGGTAACGATGGAGAAGAACCAAAGAAGGCAACAATGAAGAATATATTTCTACCAAGTCTAAACTACATAGAAAGTAATGAACTTAATGTTATAGAGAGAATATATGGTGGGATATAGAAAGAGGATTTTGCCCTTCTTTAATTACCTAGATTGAATAAAAAAAGAAGAGAGATAAAAATAATATTGAAAAAAGAGATAACATATAACAATGAAATTGTAGGAAGATAAAAATTAGGGAAAATTAGTATCCTAATTATCATCACCATAAAGTACGCACATAAACACAAAAAGAAGGGAAAAAATAATTCTAAATTAATTATATAAATAAAATTCAATGTATCGATAATGTACAAATAATGTATATTGTGTAAATATGATGTATAACTATATATAAAAAAATGTATACATATTCATATACACTGTTTACATAATGTTTGTACCTTTTATGTTAATTTTATTTTTTCATTGCCGACAACAAATTGAGTGAAAAATAGAAGTTTATAGAGAAATTAAAAGTATATGTTGCCTCTTTTACAGTGACATTAAGTTTAATGTCAGATAATCAATATATGAACTATCACGTGTCTACATATTGTGTAATTAGTGGGCTAAATTATCATGGAGTGTCAAATTTTTCTATTTTCATTAATAAAAAATTCTAGAAACTAAAAAATAGTTCCTCTCCACTGAAAGAAATTATTGATTTCTTTTATTAATTTTGATAGTTTCAATCAAGTACTCATTAGAGGTTCTTAAAATATCTAGTAAAATTTATACTTTACATTTAATACCTACCCACGCAATTCTCTAAGTTTATACAATCGAATTTCAACATCCTCTACAATATATAAGCCATGTGAAACTTTAATCTTTCAGGTTTATTATTTATCCAATGAATATGATGTGTTTTCATATATAATTCGTAAAAAAAGTTACTTTCACCTTTTAGTTTGAGATTGAAGATATTCACATTAGATAAAATTTGATTTTACCATTAAAAGAACACAATCAATTAATAGAAGATCTTGATATTTATGAAATAAGTAAAAAAATAATAATTTAAAGTATTGTTTTAGGTCTATTAAAGAATGCAAATTAAAGTTAAATGTATTACAATATTTCCTACATAGGATGTTATCAGACATACATTTATAAGTTGAAAATGTACATTTTATAAAATTATACAATTTTTTTATTAGTAAAGTCGGTGTGCAAGGCATGTATACACAACTTGTATAGAAAACTCACCTATTACTTGGTAAATATTGTGATTATTGATCTTCTAATAAACGTGGGCCGGTCCGTCCCGTTTCAGCCCATTAAGGTCGGCCCAATAAAGGTCCACATTCGATAAGGCCCGGACCAGCAGCCGACCCCCTATATTGGTGGACTGGGCCGATCCAGATCCTTTTTAGGGAAAATTAGTAAACTAGTCAAAAATTCTAACATAATTATTAAAAACATCTACAGTTTAAAAATATTAGTAAAAATGTCAAGATTTTAGAAAATATTGTGTATCCTAATTTAATTCCTATTTTATCTCACCTTAATTACAGTTTTCCAACTCATTCTCTCTCATATGTTAAAAAAAAGTATTTTCTCTCTCATTGATTTCCCTCTTCCAATTCTTCTTCATCTTTCAACTCCCGCTTCTCTCTCTTCCGTTCTTTCCATTTTTTTTCTAGAAATTGAAAAATATATCTCTAAAGATATTCACAACAATCCCTTGGATTAAGGTATGCATCTTTATCCTGTTTTTATGTTTGTTTACTGATTTTATTTTTGTTTAAATCATTCAAAAATTTCGTTTGATCAATTTAGTTTAGGGTTTGAAAACCTTAAAATCACTCTCTAATGGCCGAATCTAAGAGGATTACAAGAGGTATCCAACTAAATCAACAATTTTCTAGCAATATAAAATATTATGCGTAGTGAAATAAAATAGTATTCAGAATTCATTAAGTATGCGTATTGATATAAAATAGTATCGTCACTGTCTATGGATATTGTGGATTTGTTAGTATAGATATTGTATTCGTTAATTTTTTTTAATTTTTTTTTATTTGTGGACATTCTTTTAGTTTTGATAATATACCCACATACTTTGACTCATCATATCTATGTATCCTTTTCTAGTTGTGAACATTGTAAGAGTGTTGTTTGTATCCAGTCAATTAAAGATACATATTTACTTTATATAGTTGTATTCATTTTTTAAGAAATAGTGATGCTATATCAGATTGTATTCATGTTTTATTATTTGATGATTTTGTATTCATTATGTTATATATGTTGTATGTATCTTGTGTGCAGTATAGTTTGTTTTGTGATAAAACATGTTTCGGTCATTATATGAGAATCAAGTATTCGTTAACTGTTGAATCATTAATATTTTTGGAAGTTTTGACATGAATTTTTTTAAAATTTCCCGAGTAATTATAATTTTTTTGGATGACGAGACACAGTTTTACTAATGCACAAGTGAATACAGATTCAGATTTGGCTTTGGTGAACAAAAAATCAGAAAAAAGAACATAGCAGACGAAGAAGAAGAAAAAGAAAGAGAGAGTGAGAGAAGAAGGTTGCAAAATTGTATTCATATTAATTTTGTTTGTCAATTGTTTTCTTTATTCAACATTTGTATTTTATTAAGAACATTGTATTTCTTTTTTAGTTTGTAGTCAATCCAATAGGTATGTCAAATGAATTTGTATTTCTTAAGAATTGATGTATCCTATTTCTTTCACAGTCAATTTGTATTTATTTTTTTAGAATATTGTATTCTTTCTCAAAAGATTGTATTATTTCCACTATGTATGCTATTTTCTTTCAGAATATTCGTGTATCCTTTCTTAAATCGTATTCATATGTAATGATTAGATTATATTGTGATGCAATCAATAATATTTTTATAATATAAATAAAAGAAAAATATATTTGGCAGCCATGTAATACAATTTTGATCATTGGATACACTTTCTAGTTTTCACTATGAAAGTAAAATACATACATAACTCAATCATGAATATTTTTTGTTATATGAATGTAAATTTGTATTTATTGATGATTTTGTATTCAATTTTTATGGAATACAATATAGTTACGTGGATAACTATTATGTCTGGAGCGATGATAGCCTTAAGATCATCCTATCGAACGCTTGGTGGTAGCTTCCACCAGAACAACAAGGCCGCACCAAACACAAGTGACAAAAAAAGTAAACTCAAATGTTGAAAATAAAAATTAGAAATAAAAAAACTACATGAAAAAACCGGCTGAATGTTTAAGAAAACAAAAATTGAAACACCAAATAAGATTAGATCCCATCCGTAGCAAAACGGGGATGAACAAGGCACCAAGCAACAAATTCAGCAGAACACTTGAACTTCCGGTCCAACGTCGATTTGTATGCCTATATATTTGTATGAATCTCCTTTTTTCCGACAAAAACTTTGATCAATTATCTTGTCTTCTATGGAGAAGGAGGATCATCAATGGAGAATTGAAAGTAGTTAATGGAGGATGAGGAAGACGAGAGAATTTGTCGCCTATTTTAGTCTCTTAATCTGTATCAATCTCCTTTTTCTCAGGCAAAAATCTTGTCTTGCTTTCTACGAAGAAGGAGGATCATCAATGGAGAATTGAAAGTCGTTAATGGATGATGAGGAAGACGAGATAATTTGTGCCTATTTTAGTCTCCTAATCTGTAAAGTAAGTAATAATATATTTTCAGCACTATTTACTTAATTTGAAAGATTCTCTCCCCTAATTTTCTCTAATTTGTTATTTGCTTAGTTGTATTTTATTAAGTTAAATTAAAGAAAAAAAATACATAAATCAACAATATAACAAACTAAAATATTGACATTTTTAATAAATATTGAAAGTGTGGCTAAGGGATCCTATTAAATGCTAAAACATTGACATTTTGAAAATTTTCCCTCTTTTTTACCCACAACTGGTAAGATATAGGTACATGGCCCACCGGTGCACCGGTCCGGTAATTTTTTTAAAAAAAATTTGGCTAATATAT
This sequence comes from Solanum tuberosum, assembly GCF_000226075.1. Classification (NCBI taxonomy): domain Eukaryota; kingdom Viridiplantae; phylum Streptophyta; class Magnoliopsida; order Solanales; family Solanaceae; genus Solanum; species Solanum tuberosum. Next base: position 889,612 of record NW_006239145.1, on the reverse strand, counting down.
CCATTGTATAGTCGTTGGAAGGTCACTTTCTGAAAAATTGGCAAAAATGGTATTTATTTTTTTAAAAAAAAATTTAATACATAATTTTTTAAAAATAGCTACACATTTCATTATTTTTCATACATCAAATCTTTTAATTATCTCTCAATTCTCTCTTGTGATAGTAATTTTATATTATATTTTGTAATTAACAATATCAAGTGGAAGTTTTCTACTTTCAAGTGTTCAACATTTCATTAATTTTACGGTTCTTTCTTTATTTTCGGACTCCAGCAATTTTGTATATTTGTTCCTTCTTGCTTTTATTTTGTATATTAATTCTAGAATATTTAATCATATATAATATAACGTAAGTATTCTAATATAATAGATAGTATATTATGTGTCTATTTAATGTAAGTAGTATACACATAATAATTATATATATAATGTAAGTATTCTATTGTATTAAGTAGTATATTTAGTAGTATACATTATAATAATATGTATAGTATAATGTAAGTATTCTACTATAATAGATAGTATATAGTGTGTATATTTGCCTATTTGGTATACATTATAAGTAGATTTAGTTATAATACATATATATAATATGTAACTATTTTTTTTATTTAAATAGTATATTGTCATAAATAGTTATGATTATTACAAAATTAGATGGATAACAATACACTAGTTTGATAATTGACTCAAACTTCTGAATTAATAATTAATAAGAATGATTAAAAAAATAGCCGATTCGGCTCGGACCATTGAAAATCGGGCCTGGGCCATTATTGGAAACCGAGTCCAGTAGCAAAACCTAAACCGGGCACGGGTCGATTTTTTCCACGCCTACTGCACCGACATGTAATGACTTGTTTCCATCATTATGGAAAAACCAACGGGAAAATTTTTTGGATCTAAAAACTTTTTGGTAGTAACTTGAAATTTTCCAACCTAGTCCAGATTTGGACGAAATCGGAGTCAGGGAGGTCTAGGGAAATCTTGTAACAAATGAGAGATCTAGTTATGACTTTGATCACATGAGTAGATAACTAAGACGTTAAGAAAATCGTACGACTTTACGAAATTGAATTCGGGCGAGTAGAACTCTTGAAATTGATCTTAGCGTGAACGAGTATTTTCTGAGTGTCATGGGATGAATGTGTGTTGTGAAATGGGGGTTTGGAACTCTTAATTCGACTCACTGGTTCCGTGTAAGCCGCCATGACGGAATTTATTCCGCCAGGGCGGAGCCGCTGTAGCGGGATGAGGTCCGCCGTGGCGGGATAGTCGCGACTTAAGTCGGAAATAAACCCCAAAAATGTTATTTTTCTGCAACCTTCGATCTTGAGAGCTAAGAAACAACTCAGAAATATTTCGAAGGTTTTCCACCTCTTCTAGCACCAAAGGTAAGGTTTTTACTCCCCGAATCTATTCGATCCGTAGAACTTAGTTTCTTGGGTAATTATCGATTTGGGAGGGTTTTAATTTAGGAATTATGGTGGAAAACGCCCTAATCTGGGTATGGAAATCAAGGGTTTGGCCTAGGGTTGATATTATTGATTATAATCCGGGTAATTAGGTCTTGTTTATTGATCTTTGCGTTATATTGATTGTTTGTAGACCAAAAACAAGAGAAAAGAATTCGGAAAGATAAGAATCAAGTTTCTTAGGGGATTCAAGCTTTGTTTGAGGTAGGTGATGGTTTTGATTTCATGTTGGTGTGATGTATGTTAGTAATTACTTCATCTTAATACATGTATGTATGCGAATGTTGCATTATCGAGCACACTAATCAGAAATGAGTATGAATTAATAATTGTATGTTTGTTGATGGATTGAGTGTTACGTTCCAACACACTAACTGAGATCGGATGCCACGTTTCGGCGCATATATGGGATCAGTTGTCACGTTCAGCACATTAACTTGGATCGGGTACCACGTACCGGTACACTAACAGTTTGAGTGTGGGTTCCATGAGAGGACCATTGACTTGTCATATTAATGTATTTCGAGAATGTGGAATTGTTCGTTGATCCTGATAAGATGATTGATATTGTATATGTTCGGTATATGCATGTTTTATTATGTTGTGATTAATTGTATATGTTTCACTTATTGGGATAACTGCGTGATCCTACCAGTACACTGTGGTTGTGTACTGATACTGCACTTGCTCTTTCTTTGTTGAGTAAAGGGCATCTTCAGGCGGCTACTGACAGACCTCGTTTAGAAGACCAGTGATTGATTTGAATTCAAGGGTGAGCCAGTTCTTCCAGGCTACCATGAGTTCTCCTTTTGCTCAGTCCATCTTATTCAAACTTAGATTAGTCCTTTAGATATTCGTAAGTTTAATTGAGTTCATTTTCTTTTGATTTATGGTTCCTTGTTAGAATTTTGGTACATTGACTTTCAGGTTCTAAGGAATATTTTCCGCAATGCTTTGTTAGTTGTTGTTAGATCTTTTGGGAGTTTATGGGAACTCTATTTGACTCTTGCATTTAAAACTGCTTTCGTATCTTTAAATGCCTAGTAATTGATTAAGTTGTGTAGTTCTTGAGTTAGCTAATTAGTATTAATGGTTCTCCCACCGGAGGGTTAGTGTGGGTGTCAATTACGACGGTCTGGGTCGTGACACGACTGGTATCAACCCAACCCATTATTGAGATATCTGGTTCGACCCGATTCAAAATATCGGTAGACAAAAATCGTAATGGGCCAGGCTGGCCCGATCCATCCCAGTAAACAGGTTTATCTTCTAATGATGGGATATTGAAAAAGAAATCCCTCGTCTACTTTCGGACCATAACTCCTTATATATGCACACAATTTTTGTATGTATGATTGAACTTCTTACATAATTGTACTGGTGATAATTTTTTATTTAATAAGATGACCACATGTATATGTAATGCTTTGATATTGTATAAATAGTTATGTAATGTCTCCAAATAATGGTATCAGAGCCAAGGATCTAATGGAACTAGATTTTACTCTAGTAAAACCTATATGGTATATAGAAAAAGAAACCTTAGTAGCAATACTATAGGTAATCAAAAAATTAGATGAAGATTTAAAAAGAAAAATTGTAACAATTATTACTCTAAAAAACAAATCTGAAGAAGAATCTTATGAAATAAATTATAATTATCCTGAGGGAATTATAGATGATATGAACACCTCGGATTATTACTTTTCAGAATAAATAAAAATATGAGTATAAGAGAAGTTTTAGAACTAATGAAAGACTTAATAGAAAGTCATAAACAAATAGTCCTAAGACTAAAAATGATAGAAATAGAAATTACATCTCTTAAAGAAAATATACCCGGAAGAATTACAAATATAATTGAAAAAACAGAAAAATTTGACAAAAGAATTAGTCAAAAATACATAAATGAATTACTAGCAAAAAAATTTGCAAGTAAAAACACTATCAAAAAGGAAGTATGGATGAAATATTAATCCAAAATTCCTAGAAAAACAAGAAGAAAATCAAGAAAAAGATCAAAAAATTGCAAAAAAAGAATCAGCAGAATGAATGAACTAGATGAACTAGTTTATGCAATGGAAGATCTTAATCTTTCAGAACAAGAATTAAAAGTATTTATGAATAAAGGGGAAACAGGAGGACCCCAAGGAAAATTTGAAGAAGGTGATGAATCCAAATCCATTAAAGAAGAATGGCAAGAGCCAGAAAAAAATGAATTTTTTTTTGCAAATAAAGCAAAAAAGAACATAGATTTTATAAAACAATATCATAATAGTGATAAATCCAAATTCATGCCTAATAGACTCCCAACAGGAGTTATTGGAACCCAATTCCTAGATCTAGATTGTAAAAGAGATCCAGAAATAAGTCTAGACTTATGGTCTCAAAACATGCTCCTATATTTCTTACTAGGAAAAGAAAATTATACAGATGAAGAAAAATACATCATCATGATAAATACTTTTATAGGAAAAGTAAATGACTGGTTCTCTGGATTAACAGAAGATGAAGAGAAAATAATAAAAAATGATACCTTAGAAGGATTAAAAAATTCTTTACAAGAAGGTATAACAAAACTAAAGCAATATATAGCAAATGAATTCTTTGGTGGACAAGGAAGCTCCATAGACAATAGACAAAAGATAAGAACAATTGCTACAGAGCAATTAGAAAAATTACAAATCTGTAAAATGAGTTATATTCAAGAATACACTTGTGAATTCGAAGAATATTGCTATAAAATATTTGATAGTGGTAAAGAAATGCTACCATATCTTGAAAAATACTATCAAAAATTACTAGGCTTTTGGGCAAAATACTTCAGAGAAGAATATGAAAAAGAAGATAAAAAGGGAGATACTCTTGGACAAAGAATAAGCTTCCTAAAAAATAGGCTAGGTCAATTGTATGTCACATAACATACAAAGAAAAGCTAAAAGAATAAATACACAAATTTATTGTTTAGATACAAATGTAGCCACTCAATGGGGGATGCGATGATAAACCTTATAAAAGGAGAAAATTTAGAAAAGGTTTAATAAAAAGAAAAGATGTTTCTAACCAAAATTATATACCCAGAAAGAGATATTATAAAAAGAGAAAAGATTTTAAAAGAACAAAGCCAGCAGAAAAATGCAAGTGTTATAATTGTGGCGAAGAAGACCATAAATGTTACGAATGTAACAAAAGAAGAGTAAAAATATCAAAAATTGATAGAATAGAAATTGATTCAGATCTTGAGTCAATAAAATCAATTGGAAGTGAAGACTTCTTTGAAGAATTATATGAAGAATATTCTACAAATTCTTATGAATCAGAATAAAGAAATACAAAAAGAAGAAGATAATTCAGTTCATATATTAGAAACTGAAGAAGATCATAGGGGTTATGCCCTGAAAGTAACTTTTGATGGAGAAATTTTCAGAAAAATCCAAGGATTAAAACTAAATCTGAAAATAGAAGATAATTTATTAAACAAGATGCAAAGAATTTTTGCAAGAAATAAAAAATCTTATCACGAATATCAAGAAATTGAAAAAGTGATAGTAATTACCCAAACCACATGAAAACATAAATTAAACCTATTAACTAAACCAATGATTGATCAAATACTTAGGAAAATTCCAGAAAAGAAAAGGAAAAAAATGAACTATGTCCATTTAGGTGAAATTCAAATACTAGTGAAATCAACCTTCAAAGAAGGAATAAATTGTCCTATAGTCATAAATCTATCAGACAAAAGATTTATTAATGCAAGAGAAGGAAATCTTGGTATAATTGAGGGAAACCTAGCTTATACTAAGCTCCTATTCACATACTACCCAAAGTATTGTATTTCACTAAAAGATGCAGACTTTAATGACGCATTAAGTTTGCATTTCCAAATTAAGAGAAAAGATCTTTTTAAACCAGGAAACCATATAATGAGTATTTACTATCAAGCATTATATACAGTTACGAATTCCAATTATGGAAAGATATACAAAAATAAAGAATTGATCGAAATTGATCAAGAATGCTCAGGAATAGCAAGAATTGTTGAAGCAGAAATTCAAAATGCTCAAATTCCAGAAGAATATGAAATTGAGTTTGGAAAGACTCAAGAAATAGGAAGTACTAGCAGTAGCAACTCAAGACTTTCTATCGATTATGGAAAAAATTCCATTAGAAAAAGTATTTCTAATAGATACCCTAAAAGAATTCTAGAAAATTCAAATATGACTAGAATCATAGGAAGAATCTATAATGGAACAGAATGGAAATCGCAAGAAAAGTTAATCCAAACAGGAGCCACGGCTAACCATATAAGAGGAATCTTGATAGACGGATTACAAATCCACGAAGGAAATTCCTATAATTATAAAACCTTTGAGGGAAACGATTTTAGTTGTAAAAATATGATAAATCTACCAATACAACTAGATACAATAAGAATAACAGTTCCTTGTTATATCACCAATCACGAAAGTGGTCAAGATCTTATCCTAGGAAACCTTTTCCTAAATAGTCTAGAAGACTACAGTGTAGGAAAAAATGGTATAGAAATGATCTATAAAAATGAAACTTGTTTTATACCAAAAATATAAATGCCAAAAGAAACTTCTTTTAAAGTATCTGTGTTCATAGAAATCACTTTCTATAATACCAAAATAACAACCTGTTGCCAAATAGACAACGGATCTGAAGCAAGCTTAGCTAAGTCTTTTGTTATAAAAGAATGGGATATAAGCAAAAGCAATGTATCAATGATTGGAATTACGGGAGACAAAGAAAAGCTCTCTCAATCCAAAGAAAAGGTAGAAATAATTTTAGGATCTAAAATTGTTTCTATAAATAAATTATTTGCCTACGATAAACTAGAAACAGATTTATTATTGGGAAATGATTTTTTACAACAATTTTAGGATTATCATCAAACATTGTATATGATAAGTCTCAAAACCCCTTGTGGACATTTTATCAAAGTCCCAAGAAAACAAAATCCTTACATTATTGAAAAGGATAATAAAAGAAGATACTTAGAGAGCCTAAGAAAAATCTATTGTAAGTGTCTTAATTTAGAAAAAATTAAAGAAAACCTACAAAAATCATATGGAGAAAATCCACTTGAAAAATGGGAGCAAAATCATGAAAGGGCAACTTTAACACTAAAAGACCCTAGCATTATTATTAGAGTAAAACATATGCTCTATAATGAAGCAGATAAAACTGAATTCAAGATTCAGATTAAGGATTTACTCAATCTGAAATTAATAAGAATGAGTAAAAGCCCCTATAGTAGTTCAGCATTTATGGTAAGAAACCATGCTGAAATAAAGAGAGGAAAAGCTCGTATGGTTATAAATTACAAAGAGCTTAATAAAAATTGTATATTTGATGGATATTTTATCCCAAATAAAAATAACCTAATCAACCTAGCTAAAGGTAAAAACTATTTTTCCAAATTCGACTGTAAAAGTGGGTTTTGGCAGATAAAATTAGCAGAGGAATCTATTCCACTAACTGCTTTCAGTACTCCTAATGGTCATTATGAATGGATAGTAATGCCATTTGGGCTAAAAAATGCCCCTCATATATTCCAAATAAAAATGGATAAGATATTCTCTGATAAAGAATTTCTACTAGTCTATATATATGACATATTAATTTGCTCTAAAACATATGAAGAGCATTTGACTCATCTAAAGAAGTTTTCAGAAATCTGTTTAAAGAATGGTATAATTTTAAGCCAGAAGAAAGCAGATATAATCAAAAATGAAATAGAATTCCTAGGAATGATAATTTCAAAAAATGGAATTGAACTCCAAACCCATATCTCAAAGAAGATTACAGAATTTCCTAACAAATTAACAACCAAAGAAGAAATACAAAGGTTTCTTGGATGTCTTAATTACGCAAGAGAATTTATTCCAAATTTAGCAAAAAAAAGGAATTTGCTACAAAAGCTAATAAGAAAATCCAACAAACTCGGTTGGACCGAAGAACATACACAATGTATAAAACACCTAAAAGAAGAATGCTCTAAGTTACCAAAGCTTAGATTACCAGATGAAAATGACAATTTAGTATTACAAACTGATGCGCCAGATTATCACTGGGGAGCTCTGTTGCAAACAGATCTTAATGAAATTTGCAGGCACACAAGTGGTACTTTTAACGATGCAGAAACAAGATGCTCTACTAATGAAAAAGAGTTATTAGCAATTGTTAGAGGAATCATAAAATTTTCAACGTTCCTTTTACCAAAATTATTCATTATTAGAACTGATAACACGCAAGTGTCAGGACTAATTTTTAACAAACTTCCATCGGAACCGCAATATAGAAGATTGCATAGATGGCAGATTCTATTATCATTTTATTCCTTCAAAATAGAACATATTAAAGGAATTGACAACTCTTTTGCAGATTTTCTGTCAAGAAACGTTCAATATGGACAAACAGACACAAACCCTAGTCAACAGGGTATTTGAAAAAATGAATTCAGTGTCTGATTCAATTGATGACAAAAGTCAAAAGTTATTCAACATCATGGATGATTTAATGAGCTTATCGGAACAAGTAAGAAAATTGCAATCCGAAATTAACCAATTAAGCATTGATCAAGCAGAATACATGAACGAATTTCTGTTATTATGCGAACACTTGGACACACGTCCAAAAAAGAATTCTAATCCTGAAGGGAATATTAATCCCAAAAAAGTGGTAGGAAATGTCCCACTAGCACCTAATGCCAAAAAAATCTCATCGGTAAGCATGGATATGCCGAAACTGGAGTCTTCGGACAAAGGTAAAAGCCAAGCAATACAAAAGGATGATAAATCCAAAAATGAAGAAAAAATTATAAAAGAAAACTCTAACAAAGTTCCATCATGAACAAAAGTTTTTTCTTCTTTTCAGGTTGGAAGACAACATCCTAAGGAAGAACAATATCTGGCCTTTACAAAATTCATTTATAATCTCCTAGAAGAAAGCGGAGAAACGTTTGGAGTATTGGGTTCAAATAGTTTATTCCCAAGAATCTCCATATTTCCTAATGGATCCCCAGGGTTCACAGCCCAATTATTCGAATTTGGGTACTTAGACCGAGTATATGCCAACGCAGAACTAAAAGAATTATCAGAATTACCTAAGCAGTTAGTTGATTCGATAAAAAATTATGCCCAAGGCGAAGGAGTTTATTGCAGATTCTTTAGCATTTCTATGGAATGCAAAGATGAACAAGTGCATTATCCTACGATAAATTACATCACTATAGAAAAATTAAAGGATTTCAATATAAAAGCAACAAGAGTGGACAAAAAACTCCCGTATTTAAATAAAAAATGGATTCAAACTAAAAGAGCATTGGGAATTAAAGCTCTCTACTTTATTCTCAAGCGATTTTACAATGAAGAAATGAAGGTAATAGATCATGATCACGATTGGGTCCTGATGACAGAATGAAGATCCAAATCTAAGGTCATAAAAGACAAAATCCTTGATATCGAGTTACATAAGCTAGAAGCAACAGAAGAGACGTGGAAGCTAGCCTGCAAAATGCTAGATCACAAACATGAACTACCACAAGGTGAAGAAGCTTGAAATGTAAGCTGTCAAAAAGACAACGCAAAATGACGTAAGCACTTACGTCAAAGAAGATAAAAGAGAATCTGATCTCTTTCAACTTTTTGTCTATAGTCAAAAAGAGAAATCACATCATGTCGGCCATCAGCATTATTGAAGGACGAAAGAAGGAAAACAAATTTCTGAAGGACTTCCAGAAGAAATAAAAATTGTAATATGATCCCTCCTTAGATCTATAAAACGAGAGGAACTTCTTAGAATAGAGGAGACCAATCTTTCTTAGAAACATCCATTTAAGAAAAATGTTAGCTATCTCTAGAGAGAGTGAGTAGTAACTTCTCCCGCCAGGGAAAAGTATTTCTTAAATATGTTGTGAGTATAGATATAATATGTGTGGTTTGATTGTAAAAATTATAGTATGAAATAAAAAGTTGGTTTTTATACCTCTTTTCTTAAAACTCCATTAATAGTCTTAAGTGAAAGTTGCGATCTTGTCACGCCCCGAGCCTACACCCTGGGCGGGACCGGCACTCGGAGACCATCGCCGGCCCCAAGAGAACCCTTGGCCTGGCTTTCTTAACTCAGCGGAAACCTAACTCAACAGAATAACTCAATGCCATGCAAAGATATAAAACAACTTAACTGATGAAATTTGGCCCAAAAGGGCAACTCGAGTCTCAAAATAGAATATTTACATATATATACATACACATGGATGAGAGACTCTAAACTAACTGACTGTCTGACTGTCTATGAAGCCTCTAAAAA
>NW_006239145.1:878914-879099 GCF_000226075.1 Solanum tuberosum | reverse complement strand
CTCTTGACTTAACTTGAAACTTGAGACTCTTCACTTGGCTTGAAACTCTATACCCTTGTCTTGACTTGAAACTCTTTACTTAACTTGGAACTCTTTACTCGACTTGAAACGACGTTAAGACATTCGATAACGACTCTTGAAAAGCTTTAAAGACTTGCTTGGACTTACTTCTTAACTTTGCTTGA
>NW_006239145.1:877965-878418 GCF_000226075.1 Solanum tuberosum | reverse complement strand
TTACTTCAAGGGTTTCAACCCCAAACACTAAGGATCCTAAAATCCCTCAACATACCATAGATTCAATTCGAAAACACCACCAAATTATGTCCCAAATCAACAAGAAACTTCAACAACACAATCAACAACATCAACAACACAACCCAACAACTTCAACAACACAATCAATCTTTTCTCAATAATAAAAGGAGCTTGGTGTGTGGGGGAAAGGATCAACCCACACTATGAACTCACATACCTACTAGGGATCACCCCCGACGATTTCCACCACGATCTTTGACGGAAGCTCCTTGATCCCCTCTTCTTCTTCTCTTTTTTCTCTCTTCTCCTCTTCTTCACTCAAGAACCCTAACTCTTACTCTTTTAAAATGGAACTAAAATGATCCACAAGAAGCCTAACTCATTAATATAACCCCAAAAGAATTGATTTGTGAAAAGACCAAAATGCCCTTA